>NC_056746.1:1465007288-1465209788 GCF_019279795.1 Protopterus annectens | reverse complement strand
GCCACAAACACTGTACCCTAGGGGATGACTGTGGCCACCTTTACTCTTACTGAGGAGGTATCACTGACTCATGCATTCTGAGTTTAACCGGTTTATAATCCATTTTACCCCATAGGGATCAGTGTTTGAGCCCTCTAGCGTATTTACAATTTTTTCAAGTGGGACAGTGTTGAACTCCATTGCCAGATCGAAGTAGTCAGTATGAAGTGTATGACCACTGCCCAACACCTGCATGACATTTTCAAAGAAGCTCACAAGATTAAGCAGGGATGACTTGCCCTTAACAAATCCAGACTGTTGTGGATCAAGCCAAATAAAATTTGTAATATTATGATTTATGACATAATACACTCCATGTCTTTACGAACAAGACTCACATGGCAAATGGGGTCTACAGTTACCTGTGCCTGCTGGAGCTACTGTTATAGTGGCTAACACCACCACAATGTTCCAGGATTAAGGAATGAAGTCTCTAGCAAGATTTAGGTTGAACAACTTAAAGAGTTCTTGTATCTGTTGTTGAAAAAGCTTGCTTCTGATCAATACATTTTAATGCCCAAATGTATCCTGTGATTTTGTACAAGTTCACATAGGAATTGTATTTCTTTATTTTGTTGGTAAATGGGAAATATATCTAGATTCACACAGAGGGATTTTTTTTTCATTTTTGACCATAAATAGATTACATTTTATTTACTAATTAGGAAATGTAAAGATAAAAAATATCACAAAAATTACTTCATAGTAAAATAACCATGCAAAATGCAGTGCCATTACGTTGCTGTGAGTTTACTATGATCTCTGTGTAAACAAACTAAGATAAAACGTAAAGGGTGGGAAGCAATAAATACTCCTTTGATAATTGCTGATAGACTAGTCACAGTTCCTGCTTCATAGTACCTTTTAATACTTGAGTCTGTGACTTAACTTTTTTAAAAAGCAGTTTTGTTAGAGAACATCATTTTTTATATAATCCTTCATAAACTTCTTTGAGTAGTTCAAGACCCCAAAGATTTGACACTATTCATTTAACTCAGATTTCTTCCACTTTCAGCGTAAGAGCAGGCATAGCCTTAAGGGAGAAAACTCTGAACTAAGCAGGATAATTTAGTTAAAGAAATGGACACCTGTCATATATGTGCTGTCTTTTCCCAAAGGTGAAAAACAATTTGTAATGATCTTTTTGTAATTCCTTTAATAGCTAACATCAATTCAGTTTGTCTTTGGGAATGAACGTCTCTGTCTTTTCAACTCTGACAAAGATTTGGTTCGAGTATTTCATGGGCAACTGACATAAGTGACTTAGAAGGGCTTCATTTTCTGTATGTAATTCTCTTCACTTCCTAATGGACTTCACTGTAAGTAAGCTGGTGAAAAAATATAGAGTTAATTAAGCGCTCTTATAATGTCTCACCTTATCCGAGCATGTAGAGTCTTTTAAAACTATCTACAATGTATTAATTCAGATGATATGCTGATGTATAAAAAAACTCTCTGCTAGCATCTGTTTATTACTTTGCAACATGCAGTTCAGTCACTTTGCAGTAACCTTCTGCAATTTGTATCTTTATATTTTCATCTCTAGCTTGCTTTTTCAACTACTTGCTTTGATAACTAACTACATTTTATTTTTACAGATTACTAAAAGATATAATCACACACACACGTATATATATATATATATATATATATATATATATATATATACATATGCACACACACACACATACACACGTGTGTATATATATATATATATATATATATATATATATATATATATATATATATACACACACACACACATATGCACAAACACACACATTTTGTATGTAATTATGATGCAAGTACTAACAGATCTGCATCTGAATAGGATGGTTAGGTGTTCTAATAACATTTTACTACTAAAGTTATACCTGAATTTAACAACACAGGCTGATTTACTGTTGGAGTGTAGCACCCTATCAATAGAACATTAATAATGAGATCACCCATGGTGCTGAAGCTGGCCTGCTGGCTGATCAGATGGAAGGAAATAACCCAAGGCAATAATAAAAGGGGGAGGGGTAAGGAGAGTTCTCTAGTGTCTTGACCAACAGTCGCCTGCCCCTAATGATGATCTGTACATAGGGTTGCCACCTTTTAAAATGGCCAAAGTGGGACATTTTTGGGACACACTTCAGATTTTACAAGCCGACACATACCTATGGTCAGTACAAAGGATAGAACTTTACTTTTTTGCCTAAATGAAAGCTTATTCTTGTAGCAGTTTAGTTGCTTATTCTGTTTCTTGTAATATTTAGGTATTTTACATATAGAAATATCTATTTTATGCAACTATTACATGACATATAGGACATAATTATGTCCTACAATCTCAAGACATTTGCCATTTTTTAATTTTTTGGTTAGGACACAACTGCTCAAAGAGGGACTGTCCCTCACAAAGTGGGACAGGTGGTAACCCTATCTGTACAGTTTCCAAGCTGCAAATGGCTGAACATGTGACTACACACTTCTGCCACCTACCATTTTGGACACTTCACTATCAGTGTTAGTACTGCATAGAAAACATTTTTGAACAAAAAATCACAATGGAGGCAGCAGCTCTTCCATTCACTTCAGTTATTTTAGAGCCACTTCCAGCTACATATGTCACATGACCCTGTCCTCTGAAACAGTACTGCAACATAGAAGATAATCACATTCACCCTGAACTGTTTTCCACAAGACTGATCTCTTGAAACAGAAGCAAGCCATTTAAGAAAACAACCATACCCTGTCTCTCCCTTTGTTTTTTAAGATACCTCCTGTAATTGGTCAATAAGTGTGGTGTTTAATTTGAATCCAGAGAGACTTCCTTGACACTGTAACATTATGTACTAATGAAGTAGATCAGGGAGTGTCTGTGCCTTAATGTTGGCAGAGTTTCTGCAGTCTTTTACTTGGTTAGTTAATACAGTAGCTTTTGCAAGAAAAAAATGTCAAATCAGTTGTAAAATACTTCTGTTTGTTTCAGAAAGCCCCCATGCTTAGAGTAAGCAAACAACAGCAATAAGAAAGTAGCCATGGATGAAAATAGCCATGGATGAAAACCCTGACCACATATAGAGCAAACTGGAAACATTAATCATCAATGAGAGAGTAATTAGAAAGAAGCTGCTGAGATAACGGATGAGAGGGAATCCTTTAAAATGCAGATGTTATAAAGGGAACAAGAGATAAAAGTTATTAGTGGTATGTTTTAGTTTACAGATAGAAGAGTTACAGCAGATAAAATGGAATCTAGATTTACTGAAAAAGCAGGAGGGTTTAGAAGGCTTGGTAAGATGGGAACATATAGACTTGATGGGACTGAAAGAGGGAGTCAGAATAGTAGACCCGTTTATTTTGCTGAGATCTGTGTAGTTATCATGTGAGTCTCTTTAGAAAACAGGCCACTAGCCTAGTGGGACTAATCCAGTCAAAAAGGATAAGTAAAAGTAGTAAATAAATAATTACCATATTAAGAGGAAGTGAATCACTACAAAATTTGTAATCATATTGTGAGAACTGAAACAAAAGATAAGTGAAGTAAGTAAAGTCTAAAAAGGAGTACAGATGGGTAAGGTAACCAATACATAAGAAGAAGAAAGACAGAGCAGAAAAAGAGCAGTATGAGTGTTGATCAATTTTAGGTTGTATGGTGAAGGAATGTAGATGAAAAGGATGATTATTGTAGATAAGTGTTGATAAGAATGAGTAAAGATGGAGAGAGAATGGTTTTGACATCTTTTTATGATCCTAACAAAGGATGAATTAATTTTCCAGAAATGTTTAAAGAGTAGAAAAGAGGGTGCTAGATTGAGGAGATTGAACCTAAATCTGATAGCTAAATGGGAGAAATGGAATTCCAGTTACATTTCAAAAAGAATTAATGAAGGCACTGAGCGATTTAGAGCTAAATATGTTTTTAGAGAAATATTATGAGGGAGGAATTAGGGTCATACTTATTTTAGAGTTTAATGCAGGCAAGAAAGTAGATTGTGCAGATTTTTAATTGGCAAGAAAACATTAGGGGACGTGATTAGGACTGGAGTGCTAGATTGTATAATTTTAGTGCAGGCAATGTTGTTGATGAATTGGGGCAGATGAGACAAGCAAGAAGAGGTTAGAGGTGGAAACTGGGAACTAGAGAAGGGTAGAACAGGTGAAGTGGCTCAAAGGTGTGACTAAACAGGTTCTACATGACAACAAGAAGGAAGGGGGTGGCTTGCAAAAGAGTGTGATGGAATAATGTCTAAATGGAGGGCTAGAATAATGAGATATGCAGGAACAGAAAGAAAATGAAAGTTAGATAGGTTCATGCAGACTGAGGAAGAATTACAAATTTCACAGATGGAGAATTATAATGGAATAGTGATTGAGAAGTGAGACAGCGAAAGAGAAAAGAAAGATGAAGTTTAAATTATGAAAAGTAGAAAGAAGTAAAACAGGTAACCTGAAGTAAAGAGACATTAAATATATTAGCTCTCTTTACAATATCCTAAAGTAAAGAGATATTAAAGGTATTAGATCTTTCTACAATGTGCTGTGAAATCTTTTTGTGAGTAGAAAAGCCTGTGTGATATAGGGGAGAAGAGAGTGGAACTGTGTCACGACATAGGTACAGAGGAATTAGTTGAAGCTATTAAATATCTAGGGAGGTATAGTTAAATGATCCAGTAGGTTCACAACTGAGTTTTATAAAAGAATGGGAATAGAAATAACAAGGGATATGGTGGATAGAATTAATGATTTAATGGAGAAGTCTAGTCTGCTATAATGGAAGATATAATGGTAGTTTTACTAAAAGGTAGAGGGTCTGAAGGAGCTGAGAAATTTTTGTTCTATCTCTTTCTGTACTATTGACACAGATGTTTTTGCTAGGGTACTGATAGGCAGACTAGAAAAAATGTTTGCCATTGATAATTGGATGTGAGCATTTAGATCGTGAGAAGGAAAGGTCTTTTGGTGCCCACTGGAGATTAATGATGGATTTTGGGAAGTAGGCTGAGAAGCAAAAGGTTGTCATACAGGAATTGTACTGATGGACATAAGCAAAGCTATTGATACTGTGATTTAGAATTTCATGTTGGACACTAAGGAACAAACTGTTGTTGAAAGTAGATGGTTACAGGGGGTAAGTACTGTATATCCATCCCCAAAAATGAGAATCATAGTTAGTGGAGAACTATCAGAATTAGAAGGTCTTGGAAGGGGGAAAAGACAAGACATAAAGGTGCAGTATGTCACCATATCTGTTTTGTTAGAGAAAGAAGAGTTAGCCCAGTGGATAAATTATATGTATGAGTCTGACATACAAAGCATCCTCTGACCCATTGCTGATGGATTTACTGCACATCAGCAAGTCAAATGGCATCAGAAATACTTGGTCTAGGGATCTAAATGTATTCTGCAACATCAACAGGACAGTTTGAAGGGGAGGTATATTTTGCAGAGGATATCACTACTTTGGAACAGACTCCCCATCCACATAAAAAAAGTTCATCCCTGTCCATCTTGAAGCATAACTTAGATCTATGGATTAGAAACAGAACATTTACCCCAGAACTGCCCTGTGTACTACTAATGGACAGATGCAGCTCCTAAATGCTTTATCCCATGCATATATCTCCTCAAATTATCTATGGTATGATCCCTGTTATTCCCATTAGGGGTAATATATAATTATTGACCATGGGATGGGTAAGACCAATCTATAACCAAATGGGACAGGTTAATTCAAGCACAAAATGGGAAACTGGTTAGGCTTAAAATGGCCCATATGGGCAGCTAGCCTAGTAATTACCTACGAAACTATGAACCTGAACATTATTCCATAAAGGAGAAAAGGATGGGGAAAGGGGGCATATATTTATTTGCTGATATACTACATGCACCTAATAGAAAGGATAAAAGAGGTTTTCCAAATATTTTTAAGCTGTTTGAACTACTTAATACAAAGTTTGAAATAAGATTTCATTGGAAGAAATATGTGGTGATATGCATAGAAAAAGGGAATTTCAGAGAATCAGATTTGCTGAGACCAGCGTGCTGAGATAGGTATTTCAGGCCAGTGGTATACGCAACAGTAAAAGGCATTTCTCAGGGTAACACAAACATAGTTGATTTAGACTTATCATGTGGGAGAAGGGCATACCTTGTAGAAATAACAGTTTTGTCTGTTGTGATGTATCTGCTTAGACATATTTAGTTATACTTACATGATAAAATGTAAATTCAGACTCAAAACATATGAGAGATCTGTATGGAAGGGCTAAGGAGGAGGTGTAAGTAAAAGAAAACATAAAATGGCAAAAGGAATTGGGATATGGGGATGCTGTAGTTTTAACTGTATGTTTTGGTGATAAAAAAATCAAAGGATATGAGGTATTCAACAAAATGATTTAAGGTAGAGGGGATGGAAGAACATAGTTCAGGGAACATAGTAATAGGTTTCAGAAGGAACAAGAAAGAAAGGTTTAAGGAGATGAAGAGATTGGTAGAGGGAATAGTACCATTGAGGGAATGGTTAGATTGTGAGATAGAAGACTTCTAGGATGGTGACCTATCTCTGGTTGTGGGAAATAAATGAAAGAAATGGAACAACAAAGGGATAATAATTTCATCGAGAAGAGAAAAGGAAGGTTGATTAGACTTTTAAGATTTATAAAAGGAATGTGTATTAGCAAAGGGAAGCTGTTTAGTGTAAAGGGGCATATCAGTCACAACTAAAATATAAGCAAACTGTATGAAATGATTAGAAAAAGGGAAATTGAAAAGGGAAGGAAAGGCAAGAAATGCATTTAATAGGTGAAATGTATCTAACCTGATTAAAAGAAAAGTGGAAAAAGGCTACTGTGAATGGGCTGTTGACAAGGTATGAATGGAAGCATTACAGGTGTTGAAAAACCTAGAGGAAGCTGGCCCCATTTAAGAGTCACACAAGCATATTTTAAATAGATTGTACAGAACCCTACATAACCGTAAAGAGGACAGATGGTATTGTATAGAACCCTACATAACATTAAGGAGGAGAGATTATGGAATGAGTGCAGGTGCTGGAGATGTGAAAAAGGGGCAGATGACAAGTATATGGTATGAAAATCCAGTGGAGCCAGGACATTATGGGGGAAACAGTGCAGCAATGGTTGAGGTTATATTGAAAGAAATCAAAAGGAAGTTTTAAATTATATATGTTTTGAGTAATTGCAGAATTCTTTAGATGGAATTTAGAGTAAAGAACAGAATTACATTTTACAACAGGATGAGACTGATTCAGAAAAACTGAAGAATACAAGAGGGCATGGATTATCATGAACAGGACCTAGGAAATGGATGCAAACTATATTAGGAATTGGTAAGGAGGGAAATGAGAAGAGACATTAAGAGATGATGGTGAGAGAAGTTGATACAATTAGACAGGTCAACATAAAAGGGAAATGGTTTAAATGAACTATCCATATGTAAGGTGAATCAGGACGTTAGCTCAGTGTCATAGCATGGGCTGCTATGCCAGGCAGAAGGTCAAGGTGTGGTGTGGAAGAGTAACACAGGAAAATTTAAGTCCATAGCAAGGTTGGCTTTTGGGTGTAAGGGTGTGGGGAAGAGAGACAAAGAGGCAGACAGAACAAGAGAGAGTGAGTGACTGGATGTTAAAATTATTATGTCAATCATATGGCATAATAAGATGGTTGAATGCATTAATTACTTTAGACTGAGGAATAAGAGAGAGACTCTGATGTGGGTGCAATCAAAATATAAAGAATTAAGAAAAACTAAATGGATTTTACCCACTGTATATTTTTTATGATGAAGTTTTACCACTATAAGAGATCAAAGTGTATTGACTGCAAATTAATAGAATAGTAGACCCAAGTTAAGAAGCAATATTAGACATGCCCCGGGATTAACTGTTGGTGGTAGCCATTCTTGATGCAGAGACAGCACTACTATAATGCTTCTACTCAAGAAAGTGCAGCACCATGATGTCATGTCTTACTGGCTTCCCACTGGAAGAGAGGCATATGATATCAAGTCACATGCTCTCCCCAGACATGCCCGCAGTAAGCGATTTATGCAGTTGAGCAATTCATAGGACCACATGACTGCATAAATCACCACTTCCAGCTGTATTAATTAACACAGCAAAAACCTCATGTTCACCCATTACATTCAATGGAAGAGATCACGTCAGAGGCAAATGCCAGGGAGTATAGGTGACAGGTAGTGCTGAGGTGCATGTGTGTTGCTGAGTCTGCGAGTATATGCAGAGGTATGAGTGGTCTTAGGTGAGTCTGTGTGTGCACGTATGTGCGTGCGCCCTCGTGTGTGTGTGTGTGTGTGTGTGTGTGTGTGTGTGTGTGTGTGTGTGTGTGTGTGTGTGTGTGTGTGTGTGTGTGTATGATGCCTGGGTGGTCTCAACAATGGGGTTATTTAGGGGACGCAGAAAGTGTGTGTGTGTGTGTGTGTGTGTGTGTGTGTGTGTGTGTGTGTGTGTGTGTGTGTGTGTGTGTGTGTGTGTGTGTGATGCCTGAGTGGTCTCAACAATGGGGTTATTTAGGGGACACGGAAAGTGTGTGTGTGTGTGTGTGTGTGTGTGTGTGTGTGTGTGTGTGTGTGTGTGTGTGTGTGTGTGTGTGTGTGTGTGTCTGTCCATCTGTGGTAATGTCTGTGAGTGTGTGTATGGGGGCTTCATTACCCATGATTCCCCTAGACTAACAAGTGCTGTCTGTAATAGAGGAGGACACTACAGGAAGGAACACATAACTTTAACTCACTTAAGAACTTATTAGAACAATAGAGTTTTCGAGAAGAATCTGCACCTAAAGGAGTACAAGAAGGAAACTCAGATGCCTGCATTATTAACTGACTGCTTTTATCTGTGACAAGGATAAGAGCCAATTACATGTTTACTCCTTTAAATCAGAGGCAGATGAGTGGTATTGGGTGGTTTACACATATATAAAAGACACAGAGTTCCTCCCTACAGGTTTCTCCTGCTTAAGGTCTGATAGACCCCACAAGAAAGGGGGAGGAGTTTCTCTTCTTTACCCTAACTCTTTCACCATCATTCCTTACCCAAACTCCATTCCCCAATTCTCTGCAAATGAACTCATCATTGCACATCTAAAACTAAATGATTTCAAAAGTCTGTGCTTGATAGCCCTTTACATCCCACCCAGCAACAATGTTTCTGTTTTAGAAGAAATATTAGCCTGGACCTCAAATAATATCCACAGTGAAACTATAATCCTAGGGGATGTCAACATAAATTGGCTAGACCATACAAATTCTTCTCCAAACTTCTATAACTTCACTCAGCTCATTACTACTATAACCAGGCCTAGCAATAATAATACCAATGGCACCTTACTTGACTGGGTTTTAGTGTCCGATCCCAACAAAATTACATCTGCAGGAACTCTACCCTGTAATATCAATGACCATCAGCCCGCCTATATATAACACGTGCCATCTCTTCAACCTTACAGGATCACCAGTACAGACCCTCTAGACTGCTAGCTAACTTCAACCCTACAAGCTTCAATGAAACGTTAAGCAAAATAGATTGGAGCATTCTAAAGTATTTGCCTTTAGATGAAGCAGTTGACTTTTTCAACTCAACTTTCCTCAGTATACTCAATAGAATGCCCCCCCCCCCCCCACTCCAGAATAAAAGAATAAAAGCAAATCACGCAATCTGGCTTTCTAGAGAAACAAAAAAACTTATGAATATCAGAGACCGAGCATGGAAAAAATGGCATAATAGTAAAATCCCAATAGATCTCCAGCTTTTCAAACAACTCCGCAATCAAGTAAAGCATCTAGTTATTAATGATAAAAAAAAAAAAAACAGTACTACCTCCATCTCCAAAACAATCACAACTATAACCCCAAACATTTCTGAAATTCAGTCTCCACTCTATTAAACCCTGGCACCAAAAGCAATCCTTGCCCAAACCCTGACAAAACCCCTGCTGAATTAGCTACCCTTTTCAGCTCCTACTTTATAGACACTATATCCACACTTGCCTCCACCTTTCCTAAAGCTACTCACAACAGCAACCCCAGTTCTACACACTATACCCCAGAAATGCCTTCTCCCCAGACTTTCTCCTTCTCTCATATTCCCACTTCCACTATTACTAAACTCCTGCTAAAACTCAAACATGGTAGCACTGCCCCAGACAGTTTACCACAGAATACCTTCAAATGTCAGCCAAATCCATCAGCTAGCCCATACGCATTCTTATAATTAGAGCTATCCAAGAAGCCTTTGCACCATCCATTTGGAAGAAAGCTTATATCATACCCTTACACAAAGGCGGTAATAATTCAGACATCTCAAATTTCTACCCTATAGCCATTCTATCTTCTATTTCTAAAATAATGGAAACATTTATTCAAATTTTACTTATGGATTAACTATCCCAAAACCAACTATTTTCCACAACTCAGCATGGCTTCCGCCCTGACCACAGTACTACAACTGCTCTCCTATCCTTCCTAGATACTGTTAACCACAGCCACAATAATGGTATACTTGTCTCCACACTCTTTCTTGATTTCTCTAAAGCTTTCGACATCATCTCCCATCCTCTCCTCCTTTCTAAGCTCTCACACCTTGGCTTGTCCACACCTATCCTTAACTGGTTTACCAGTTACCTCACAAACAGACAACAATCCACCAAATGGTTGCACTCTTTCTCTCCTTTTCTCATTACTTCCACCGGAGTTCCCCAAGGATCCATCTTAGGCCACCTCCTGTTCAGTATTTTTATTAACGACTTTCACTCAACTTTCACTCATGCATCTGTAGTTCAATACGCAGATGATTCTACTATTATCTGCTCTATTAACTCTGAAACCGAACTTCCGACCATCACCCAGAATGCTTTTTCCAGTACTGAAACTTGGATGAAGAATAATCACTTTGCCCTCAACCCAAATAAAACAAAACTCTTGCTCTTTATACCCCAAAAAAGTACCACTATTAATAAGTCTGAATTCATCATTTTCTCCTCCAACAAGACTGTCTTAGAGGTAGTTTCCCATACCAAGTTACTTGGCATAACCTTAGATGACAACATAACCTTTGACCAACACATCCACAACACCATCAAAAAAGCACACAAAAAACTTGGTACCCTCTACCGACATAAACACTTTTTAAACTACTCTACTAGAAAAACACTTGCCCAAACTTTTCTCCTACCTTCTCTCCTCTATGGTGCTCCTATTCTGACAAACATCTAATTTTCATTAAAAACTAAAATGGAGAGCTGCTATAACAAAATTGCTAAATTTGTTACCAGAGCAAAATATTCCTTCCATCACTGTCACTCATTACAATCCCTGAACTGGCTAGAACTCCCACAACACCTCACATACATACGACTATCTACAGCACACAAATTCATCTATAATTCCTCCAAATGCCCAGCCCTGGCTTCACTTCTGACTCTTTATCAACCAAACCGATCTCTAAGATCTGAAAATCAATCACTTATCCAAGTTAAGAGACCTAAACTCCCTGTAGGCCAATACCTTTACTCTTTCACTGTGGCTAAACTTGGGAATGCCATTCCACCTTCTCTACAGACTATAAATAATGCCCCATTATTCAAAAATATCACTTCACCAACATCTCTCCTCTGATTGGCTATGCCCTTGCACTATCCCCAATTCCTCAGTAACCTGATTCCTGACTTGATTCGTCTCTCAGGTACCCATACTCTTCTTCACTCTCCCTATTTTGCACTCACCCTTAATCACAGCACAGTGTCCCTCACACTGACTCATATGGTGTGTAAAAATTGTGTATGTGCAGATTATCATTATCTGTCTGTCCTACTGAATACCTGCCAAGCATCCAAGTCTTCCACAAAATATAGCCATATTGTCTATGTTACTGTGTCACTTCTGACTCTTATAATATTGTTAAATGCAGTTACTACTCCTGTATATTGTTAAACACTGTTAAAAAGCTTTTGGAGCTTTTCTCCCCGGGCCTCCACTGAAAATGGGCTCATATCAGCCCAGTGGACTTTCCCAGTTAACAAAAGCAAATAAATAAATAACTAATAAATAATTGTGAGAATGTGCAACATTGAAGTGCTTATTAGCACTTATAGGTATCACCAATCAATTCAGAGACATACAAATTAGCTGCTATTGAGGTCTTTCTTCAATGAGGCTACTGCGTCTCTGAACCACTAGTTTCCACAATGGCATTAAAAGGTCCTATTCACAGCAACCTTACTGAATCACAGCTTGACTGTTTCTGAATCCATCTCATGATATGATTGTATCTGTTTCATTTTATAACAAAGTGTGTTAATATGGTGTGGCTCTTAACAGAAAAGCTCATTAATAAAATAGAAACAGATATATTAAACAAAAGTAATACATCTGATGATGAATGACAAATCAAGACAGGTACTACTCTGTTGCTCATGTCAAGAAGGGCTTTCTGAGTTAAGAAGAGTCACTAAAAATGCATGAATAATTACTAAATAATATAAATAAAAACAAACAAATTACATAAACAAAAAATACTAATTCTCCTTAAAAATAAAAAAAATGTCATCATCCTGAAAAATAAAAACTTGACATTCATGTTTTATTCATCTTAATATTTCCTCATTTTCATAAAAAAAGTCTACATAGGAATAATATACTATAACAAGGTACTTCCCAAGCTAAACACTTTTAATCAGCTATCTTCAATTACATATTTATAGTTCACCTATAATGCACATGTGCAGGTTAAACAGCCATCAAAGCAGACATCCAGTAATCAAGAATCAGTCTCTTTGTTGCTATAGTAGCTAAATTATTGTCTTAGTAACTTGATGTTTATATTAATGAGCATATCTCTGCGAGCACACGTGTGTGTGTGTGTGTGTGTGTGTGTGTGTGTGTGTGTGTGTGTGTGTGTGTGTGTGTGTGTGTTTTATGTTTTTTTTTTAATCTGGGCTGAATGAGCCACTTTATGTTCATAGTCATGATAATGGGGTCCAGTAGATTTTATCCCTTGTCTTCAAACTAAGGTGCAGATGCATGCAAAATCAGTGCAGTTGCTCAGGCATCATCTGATCTTTCTTCATATTTATACCAAAACTGTTTTCTTTCAGCTTACATAGAACTGTTGCAGGAAACTAATTTACCTCTTAGTACACCTATCCATCAATAAAGGACTTAGCAGTTTGTACCATGCTATAGAGGGATAAAGCCCTGACTACATCTCTGGGATCTCATGTTCAATTAGCAGCAAGGGCTTTTTAGGCACTGGTAGAGAGGACAGGCATACCTGTCTTTGGAGGAGGGGGTACATGCATTGGGCACAAAATGCAGGTACAGCTCTCTGACAGAAGCTGGAGAAATCACCACAAATTGCTTCTTGAAGGTGAATTGGGCAGCTTACCAACTTTAATTCCTTCTGGAGGTGAGGACCGGATCAAGGTGAACAAACCCATTGCATGATCCACCCACAGACCCACAATGCCTTGATCTCATCCCCTAACTATTACTGGATTTCTTATAAAAAGGGTGGTAGTATTTCTGATATAATAGTGCACAGTAAATTTCAAATGCCTGAAGTATGAAAACAGATTATTTTAAGATATGGCACTTTTAGGTGTTGGAAATGTTCTATTTGTTTGCATGTTGTAAAGAACTTTCCTACTATTAATTCTGTATTTTTTTTTCAAATGGATGTTATACTTGCAATACAGAAGGAATTGTGTATATTTTGAAATGTCCATGAAACAAGTTTTATCTAGGTGTAAATAAACGAAAGTTTAAAGTATGTCTTCAAGAACATATAAGGGACATTTAAAAATTAACTGTGATAGTCCTTTAGCTGTGCATTTTAAAGAATTTCATGCAAATAATTTTTAACTGTTGCAAGGTTGTGGTTTAGAACACGTGGGGTCTATTTTTTGACTCTGTAGCAGTAAAAGAAAAAGTGCTGTATAAAGAAGCACTTTTTACTTTGAAATTTGGTACCTTGGTTCCCAAGGGTTTAAACACAGAACTTAACTGGGGTATATAAGGGGTGAGGAAAGTTGCATTGTATTTGTACTCCATGAAGGCTTAATAGCCGAGGTGCTAGAGTGAGTGAAAAGAGAATAAACTTTTTTGCTTGAAGACTGTGCCTTCCTTTTGTGGTTCCATTACATTTCAGTTGGACTTGCAGTGGCTGTTTGGTTTTTCCTTGGGATGGCTACAGATCCTTCAACTAATGGGAAGAAACTGCAGATTCTTGCCAACGTTCTATGGAGCAATATGTATTTCATATAGAGGACAGAACACCTGCAGTGGAAAAGCTTTGGGGAAACATATGGATGAGAGAAATTGTTGCATGGAGAATCCTTTCCTATCTGTTGAGGCTAACATAGCAGGTAATCTGACTAATGAGGTACAAGAAATGTGTAAAAAATTGGAACATTTGATTTTTGTTGAGACTAATACTCACTTTAAGATCCTGAGTCTCAATAGGTATTTAGAACTGAATATTACACCAAGAGCGCTTCGTGCCTTCAAAAACCCCAGTAGCCCCTTTGATATGAAAGTGGAAGAAGATCGGGTATTTAGGGAGAGATGGGTTGCTACAGCCCATAAATGTGCCTCAGAATGGGTCCTTATAATAATAGAGTGAGATACCTGCAAAAAACGGAAACTAAAAGATGATAATCACTGTATGTTCTGATTTATCTAATAGACTGGCTACAGCAAGGATGGATTCTTTGCTGTCTGATGTCAATGATAAACTTAAGTCATATGAAAAAAACTCGGTGGATAAAAAGAAGGGAAAGCTCTGGAGGGACTTGAGAGATTACAGTAATGGGAAGGTGTTCCCCTGGAAATTTAAAGCGCATGAGAGGTCAAATAGCAACAACGGAACCAGGAGGAAACCATTAATGGTTTCATTTGCTTCTTCTGAAGATCTGGGCTCTACAGAAGGGGAAAGTGAATACTTCCCTTTGCCTCCAGCACAAGGCCCTGTGATTAACCAGGAGAGATTTTGTAATTTTAACAACAGGACTGGGAGCTTTCAGAATAAAAGAAAAAGAAGCAGAACCAATTATGGACAGCAACAATATAATGAAGGACTTAATAAACAGCAATACAGAAAATGTATTTATGTAATCTTTCTGGTGAAGTTATATCAGATGTATTAGAATCCATTTTAAATCTTGGATTAAAATATGTTCCAATGGTCCTGCCTCACTTGCATAACTTAAAAAGTGAAGTGTTTCACTTAATTAGAAAAGTGCATTTAATATGTTTGTTTGATAAAAATGAGCAGGCAAAGGATTTGTGTGCTGAAAGCTCTGATGATAGTTTTTATTCTTGTATTTCTGAAATGTTTGGGGGTGGGGAGGTGAATTCTTGTTTATTGAATACTTACAGTATTTTAAGCAAAAGCCGATTTGTACCCCCTTTTCATAACCAAACTATTCAACAATTTTCTGCAGCATGTAATTTTTCTATTGAACTTTTATACAATTGTTGGAAAGGCAATATGAATTTTAACTTTAACCTGTCTCTATAACAATGGCAGGCCTTAAAATGTTTGGGTAGCAATACTCAACTAATAGTAAAGCCGGCAGATAAAGGCAATAAGGTGGTTATTTTGAATTGTAACCAGTATGTAAAAATGTGTTATGATCTTTTGAGTGATACAAAAGTGTATAATAGAGTTGATGTTAGGATGTATAAGAAAGCTATTTTTGACTATGAGGCACTACTTCATAAAGGTTATAGATTAGGCTATTTTTCCCAAAATGACATCGAAAGGAAATTTTCTCCGCAGGGCTGTGAATTAGCAGTTTTTTACTGCTTACCTAAAATACATAAGGCCTGAAGAGCTTACAAGGCAGGCCAATTGTCTCAGCTGGAAAGCATTTTTTACACAATGTAGGTATATTTTTACATTAGTATTTACTTCCCTATGTTGAAAAAACAGTATCATATATCAGAGATACACAAAATTTTATTGAAAAAATTGCAGATTTAAGTTGGGAACAATGTATGTACTGGATGGTAATAGACATGCAGAGTCTTTATACAAACATTTTACATATTCATGGGATGAAGGCCCTGAAGTATTTTTTAGGGGACACCTCTTTATCTAGTTATGTATTGGAACTTGTTAAGCTCTGTTTAGAAAATAATTATTTTATTTTTAACCAAGAAATTTTTCATCAACTACAAGGTATGACTATGTATGCCAACCTAATGATGGCTTTGTTTTTAAATTAAGAGTATGTTTGGTCTTTCTTTCTTTAAAAAAACATGTCATTAGGTATTTTAGATACATAGATGATTTGATTTTTGATTGTAGGGGAGGTAATGATCAGGTAAAAATTTTCATTGACCAGTTACATAATAACCAGTTTGGTCTCAAGTTTGGTGGCTTACAATTAGGTGAGAGAGTCAGTTTGTTAGATTTGAAATTGTGGGGTGAACAAACAGGATTCACTGGTAGGAAAGTTCACAGAAAGTTCAAAGGGGGCTCACATTTCCTACATGGTTCCAGCTGTCACACCCTCCACTTGATTTCATCTTTACCTTACACTGATTTCTGAGAATAAGTAAGTTGTGAAATGTAGATAAAGATTTTGAAGAAGAAATACAAGATTTAATTAAAATGTTTACACACAGATGATATGACAAGACAGAAGTGTTTGAAGTTTTAAAAAGGGTTAGAACTAAACCTTATAAAGGTGAATATCTAAGCAGAAGAAATTCAGTAAATATACATAATGACAGACTTCCATTTATTCAGTTGATAGATTTTGACAAAAGAAGAGGTAGGGGAGATGCAGGAAATAATAGTGCCAACCACACTGATACGATGATTTATTTTGTGACTATTTACAATGTACTAAGTCAACAGATTGTGCAAATGTTACATTACTATTGACCTATGCTGTTCAAAGATGGTATTTTGGAACAAGGTTTAGCAAAGAAACTTTTGATTTCTTATAAAAAGGGCTGTAGTATTTCTGATATAATAGTGCACAGTAAATTTCAAATGCCTGAAGTATGAAAACATAGATTATTTTAAGATATGGCACTTTTAGGTGTGGGAAATATTCTATTTGTTTGCATGTTGTAAAGAACCTTCCTACTATTAATTCTATATATTTCATGCAAGTAATTTTAAACTGTTGCAAGGTTGTGTTTTAGAACAAGTGGGGTCTATTTTTTAGACTCGGTAGTAGTAAAACAAGAATTGTTGTATAGAGAAGCACTTTTTACTTTGAAATTTGGTACCTTGGTTCCCAAGGGTTTAAACACAGAACTTAACTGGAAGTATTTGATTTAATTAATTGTTTAATTGATTGATTGAATATATATGGGGTGAGGGAAATTGCATTGTATTTGTACTCCTTGAAGGCTTAACAGCCTCGCTAGTGTGTGTGAAAAGAGAATAAACTTGTTTGCTTGAAGACTGTGCCTTCCTTTTGTGCTCCATAATATGGCAATATGCCTGTAATTTGAGGGTTCTGTAGAATTTCCTCCCTTGTGGAGGTGTATTAAGAAGAATTTTTCCAGATATCTGGTACTGTATTTCCTTGGATGGATCTATTAATAAGTATAGATACAGGGTATGCTACGGGTTCGGCTGCATGTTTGAGAAACAAAAGTATTAAAAGAAAAGACTCAGCAAAGCACAGCACTGACTGCCCTACAGACTGCAAAATTACAAAGAAAAATGATTAAAAACCTCTTGATTCACTGGAGGAAAAAAATGTATACACATATTTGGTTACACTCACCACAGCAGTCCCACTACAAGAATGATCTGCTACAAGGTCATTACACATTGTAGAACATTTGACTTCCTGCTGTATCAACATATTTTAAAAGAAACTATGTCCAACATAAATATGTTTGAAATGGCAGGTTTGACAAATCCATCTCTAATCAAAACTGAGGGTAATGCTACTTAATGCTAGAAGTCTAAATCTCGAAATGCACTCACTCAAGGCACTTCTTAAAATGGAGAACATCGATATCTGTGCAGTGACTGAGACCTGGTTCAAGGCTCCAGAGAGCACCCCTGCACTACCAAGCTATAACTCATACCACACTTTTCAGCCATGTAACCTGGACCGAAACACCAAAGGCAGAGATTTGTACATATTCATTAAGGATATCCACACCTTCAGGCTAGTTGCTCAGCATAATGCATCCGAGGTTATCCAAGTGCAACTAACTCTGGGCAAAACTGCAATCCAAATTGTAGCTTGCTACAGATCCCCCACCATGCCCCAGGATTCCCACGCCTCTTTTCTTGATGTACTGAAAAATATTAGGGTTCAACCAAACACCCTAATAATGGGCGACTTCAACTTTCCCACCATTAACTGGGAAAACTACTCATGTACCAACTCATTAGCTCAACACTTTCTGGAATTCATAAACTCCAATGCCCTGGATCAACTTATCCACACCCCCTCCAGGGGCAATAATATCCTAGACCTAGTCATTACCAACATGAGTGACCGGTGTTCCACACCTGAAGTAAAAAAAAAAAATAAAATAAAAAAAAAAGTCAACCCCTCGTTGGTCCAATCTGACCATAAGCTAATCACCCTTGATATCCACATCCAGCCCCCACCCCCCATTAAGGAAACCATGGTAAAAAATTTCTCCAAAGCCAACTTCATGTTTCTTAAGACAGAAGTGGTGAACTTCATGACACTCGTGCAGATGAACAATACAGTTACAACTGCTGAATCCTACACAAATGCACTCTATAAGCACTTACACGAGTGCATGGATAGTGTTATCCCAAACAGAACCAAGACACTATCCTCCAAAAAAGGAAGCCAAGCTGGTGGTCCACTGCCATAAACAAACTGTACAACAGAAGGAAGAAACTGTTGCAAAAGTGAGTAAAATCTCACGAGTGAAGGAGCTCCCTGGTCAGCCTAAGTAAGAAGCTGAGATCCCTTATAAGATCCTCCAAAGCTAGCTATGAAAACAAAATCGCAACTAATTCTAATGACAACCACAAAGCATTCTATAGCTATGTCAAGAATCTCGATGGCAACACCCAGATCTGCTCTGAGTTACAGCATAATGGCACGAAAATTACAGAACCAACTGATATTGCCAACATCCTGACAGACAGGTTCAGTGCTACCTTTACCCCCCCACCCCCTAAAGGGCCCATATGTATGAAGGAAGAATGCAGAGTCCCTGTAATCACAACTACGCAGGTAAAAGCTGCACTCTCTAAAGCCAAAAACACAGCATCCATGGGACTGGACAACATCCCAGGCTGTGTTTTACATGAACTTCAGAACGAACTGGCTCCCCACCTAAACACCATGTTCAATAATAGCCTCACATCAGGTTTTGTGCCCACTGAATGGCACACAGCAACAGTTATCCCACTCCACAAAGGGGGAGCCACCACTGATCCTGGTAACTATCGCCCTATTAACTTGATGAGCCTGGTCTGCAAGGCCATGGAACTTATCATCATAGAACTCATAAGCAAAGACATTGATAACCTTCAAACTCTGGATCCCACCCAGTTTGGGTTTGTGAAAGGCAGATCATGCCTCCTGAACGTGATCGACTTCTTTGAGGCAGTCACCAAAGCCGTAGATGAGGGTAAGGTGGTTCACACAGCCTATCTTGACTTTGCCAAGGCTTTTGACACCATCCCGCATTCTGGAATTATAACTAAACTCACTAAACTAGGTATAAATCCCTACGTCACAAGATGGGTTGCCAACTGGCTCACTGACAGAACCCACACTGTAAAAGTTGCAGACTCCAAATCTGACCTCAATCCAGTGACAAGTGGAGTACCACAGGGTTCAGTCCTGGGACCTCTCCTGTTCAGTATCTACTTCTCTGAAGTATAGGCTAACACAGAAGGCCTCTGGCTAACAAAGTTCATAGATGACTGCAAACTAGGAGCCATAGTCAAGTCCCCAAATGATGTGGGCATCCTATAGAAGGGCCTCACTGAGACAGATGCCTGGTGTCAGAGCCATGGCCTCAAGCTCAATGCCAAAAAGTGCAGTGTCAGCCCCTTTGGTAAAAACTCTGTACCCATGAACTACCACATAGGCAGCAATCTACTTAACATCGAATGTGTGATAAGAGACCTTGGGACCCAGGTGGACAGTACTCTCTCCTTTGATAGTCACATCACCACAGTAGTAAGGAAGTCCTTCTACATGGCACACCTCATCATAAAAGGGTTCTCATTGAGGAAAAAAGAGGTCATTGTTCCCCTGTACTCGACACTCATTAGACCCATTATAGAGTACAACGCCCTTTTTGGAATGTACCTCACAAGACATCTGCAGTAGCTGGAAAGGCCACAGAAGTACCTCACAAAGAGGATTACTGGCCTCAAACAAATGTCCTACACTGACTGTCTCAAAAAACTCCAGCTTTACTCCATATCATATCACCTACTCCAAGGTGATCTCTGCCTAACATATAAAGCTATGTCAAACCCAGAGCTGTTGGACATACTACACCTAAAGAAATCCCAGTCCCTCCGAGCTACATGCTCTAGGGACCTAAACCTTGTCACCACAATAAACAGGATACGCTGGAGGGATAGATTCCTGTCCCAGAGACTTCCCATACTCTGGAACAGGCTACCCATCGATGTCAAGCAAAGCTCTTCATTAGCACTCTTCAAGAAAAATCTTGATGCGTGGATGGGAAATAGGAAATACACCCTGGGGATCACTTCTGTGGATCTGCTCAACAGGGGCACAGGAAATTAACTTTATTGGGTGGCATATGCAAGGGAACCTTGTTGGCTAGGCTTACGTAGTCCCTTGGGCCGATAGCCTAGTACCTACCTATGAACCTATGTATTTTTGTTATAACAACATTAACACTTCCTCTGGGGAATTACTTTTGTGTATGTAGTAGGTTTTATTGGAAAAGGTGTTAGAATATTAATATACATAGTTGCAAATGGTCAGAGGTGTTTGATAGCTACTTTATCTCCCAGTGCCATCCCCCAGTCTGTTTCCCCCCCAACTGTACATTGAGGAAGAAAAACAAAAGTCTGTCATGGAGTGTTATGTACTTCAGCTCTAAGAGAAACAAATGCTCTTCTTTCATTTTAAGCAGTAGCGAACCATTTGCTAGAATTGTAGCTCCATATTTAAGCAATGGTGGTCCCATGGCAACTTGGGAAAATTGTATAAGTAGAGCAATACAGAACAAATTTAAAGCATTCTTTAATCTGACAGGTAAAATATGTAAAGGAAAGAAGGGTCTTAGTATTTAGATAGGTAATTGGGATAGAAATGCACAACAAATTGGAGAGTTCTTGAAAGTCAGGAGCAGGAATGTTGTTGTGGTGAAGAGCCAACTAAAATGAGAATGACTTTTGAACATCTAAAAGAACGAACATAGAAAGCATACAGGATAGCAAAGGGAAAACAGCAGCTAGCTAATGGAGATGAAGGAATATTCAGACTTTATTTTGACAGCAAATAAAGGAACAGATGGAGTTTTAAGTTTTGAGGAAGCAAAATATTTTTTTTTATTTTTAGATCTTTTTTCTTCATTTCAGGCCTTGCATAAACATTTTAAAGTTCTATCTGGCTTGGGGGTTCAGTCAGTGAAAGGATGTATGTGATAGAGTGGTGGTTTGAGATAAGGCAGAGGCCAGCTATTTCAAAATATGTACTAGGGAATAAATATAGACGATTGCAGGCTGACCATATGAAAGAAGTGGCAGAGATGAGAGACATTGGTGAAAATAACAGTAACAAATCTTACACAAATATGGTTGGTAATAGCATGTGAGCTTCCTGGGAATGTGATATGGCTGAGAACATTGTGGATATTTACATGAGCATATTTGCATAACTATTTGTATACCCTGTGAGTCAGCTTATTTGAGGACCAAGGGATAAATGTTGAAGATATGATCAGATGTATCAAGAAGGCTGCAGCTACATATTTTGGCATTCTTCAGAGTTGGAGCAATTTAAAAGGGATATGAAAAAATGGTAAAAAGATGAGTAAACAATTCCTGTTGGGGATAGGGGAAGTTAATATCTTGATATTGTTGATTGCAAAAGTGCAGTAACTTGACAATGTAAAAGTAAGGAGAGGCTGAATATGGTAGAAATAAAATTGTTAAAGTCAAAAACTTGGATAGAGGAGAGGTAAGCAGTAAATGAACCAAAACAAAATCAGGAATTATGTCATTGGATGCTATTTGTGATTTATACTCTAGAGAGATTATGTTTGGAGGGTATTAATTAGTTTTGCTGAGGTAAATAAAGCTGCTGCATTACGTTTCTAATGTAAATAGTTACCCGTTGAAGGTTGTTAGTGTTTATAAATAGTTAATGAAGTAGTTTGTTACTCTCAAGCAGTGCTGAAAGATAGATATAAATGCATGGGTAAATTGGTTCTTTGTAAAGCAAAGAAATTACCTAAGATTACAGAGAGGCTTGTGTTGGTTCTAAAAGGACATTAGAGATACTTTGTAAAGGGTACAGGTAAATAATTTAAGTGTATTATTTAAAAGTTAGATAGTGATGTTTTTGAGAAGAAAAATTTGTCAGCAAGCTTAACCATAATTGCACACACTATTTTTGGGCTGAGCTGGCTGGGACAGATATGGTGGGAAACTTTATTTAATGGTACATGCTGTATATGAAGTGCACCATGCATGGAGATTGCACAATAATATGTGATGCTGTTAGATGTCAAATTAAGAGCAACCCAAAAAGAGTCATCATTCAGTTCAACTTTACATAAACTGCCTTCCCTTAAACCTCACCACTCCTTCTGGACATTACTCTGCATGTATACTTCCTACTAATTCCATTTATTTCTATGCAATTTGCTACTAATTTTTTTCTAAAGATCCCACCCTCCAGTTCTTTTATCTCTTTTATGATATTCAAAACTTCTATTATAGTTGGCTTAGATTTTGATTTCCAGTTTCTGATATATATTTTTTGGCAGCCAGTAGCATTAAACTTTGTAAGGCATTACTATGTCTAAGCAATTTGGATCCTATGTCCTAGCTAAAAAAAAGAATTTCCTTAGTTATAATTTGTTTCAACATTTCTGGAAAAGTACTCAGCAAGAATTTTTTTTAAATTTGCCAACGCCTTTCATTAACAAAAAACATATTGCCAATTACCCATCTCTTTCCTGCCACACATCCTGTAGAAAAATTTTCTGAAGTCTACTAGTGGTACAAAAGTATCTATGTAAACATCTCCAAGAAAGAATCTAAACCTTCTGGTCTTCATTGCATACTTGGGAGCCATACAGATATCCTACTATTGTTCCTTTGTAAATTGCATTTCCAATCTTTCTTCCCAGTCTTTTCTAACCTCTTCTGATTATTATAGTTATCATATAATATTTTATGTATTGTAGTAATTATCCATTTTTAATAGTAGCATCTGTTTCAGACTCAAGTAAAAGCTCTACCATAGCAGGACTTTTACTAAGCACTCCCCTGTCCTCTTTGCCTGGAATCAGTTATCAATCACTGGTAGGGAATGGAGCATCTGACCTGCAGTCCACTTTTCTGCTTGTCCTCATCCCACTCTATTACCTTTCCCTCTTTAGTTATTTGCTTCCAGTACCTTGGTTTCTTTGCTAATTCTCTCCAGTAAATTACAGCCCCCTCTTGAATATTTTCAACACCCCTATTGAAGTTATCCCTAAATCTGCATTCTCTATCCCTGTGTTGGCATACTTCTTAATTTTTTTCTGCTACTTTATGATAATAATATTCTGTACAGTTACTATTCTTTTTCTTAATGGTAGTAGTAGTCTTCTTTCAGCTTTTCCCGGTTAGGGGTCACCACAGTGGAACTCCGGTCCGCTAATGATTGGTAGTTGATTTTTACGTGCTGAGTTACCAGCCCTGATGCACAACCTTCAATGAAGGTATGCCCATTCATGCATGTCTCCACAAAGAAGATGCTCTAGCTGAGATCCTACTCTCTCCCTCTTTCTCTCTCACTCCTTATTTCTTGACCTCCCCTGATTTCATTTTAATTCCTTTCCAGTTTGTTTTATAAACTTCTACTTGTATAATGTTTATGACTCTTTACTGCATAGCTCTAAAGTATCACTTCAAGTCTAAACTATCTTCCCTGGGGAAAATTAACTTTTCTCTCTTAGCACTTGCCCTGTTCTCCCTCCCAAATAAATTAATTCATCTCTTTATTAATTCTTAGTCTTGCCATTCCTGGTAACACCTTTGATATTCTAATATCAAAAAAATCTTAACTTAGTTAACATTAATAAGGAGAAAAACATTTTATAAAAAATTGACGATAAAATGTGATAGTTTATTTAAAATTTTAGATTCATGTAGTTTACCAAGTGAATTCTGTTTACTAATTTAAAATGTAGACCTAGGAAATAAAACTTATATATACAATTAGGTGTTCATCTATCTGACCCCATAAAACTGAAGAAAGGCATTACACAGAGTTGCCCTTTAGCCCTGGGCCTCTTTGCTCTTGCAATAGAAATTCTTGCAATGGCAATTGGAATAAACATATACACTTCTGGAGTAAAGGTAGGCAAATTCTACAAGTCAAGAATTGTTCGGTTGGTAGATAATACAATGCTGACCATAACTGATTTGAAGACGTTATTAATGGAGGTATAGAGTATGTTAAGAACATTTGAGATTATTTTGAGTTTATATTTCAGTAATAATACTATATCAATATTCATCAAACCTACTGCCGTAATATAACTTATGTTGTAAGTCTCAAGTGCTTGAATGCTTTCAGTAATAACAAAGAAAAACTGTGATGAAACAAGAGATGAAAAATACTTTAAAATCATAGTAATGCTCCCCAAATTGTTATTGAACTGAATAGAAAAATAAAAAATGAAAAGATTTAATCAGAATATTTCTGAATGTTAGTGTTTTTCCAAAAGATCCAGACTGGCCTATAAACTTCACATAAGGACATGGGATAATAGGAACATCAAGCTCTCGGATGTAATGATCATGCTTCTTTTAAAGTTATTCTACACTGGCTACATAAAAGCTACTCAGCAAGTTGCAAAAATATTCAATTGTCACTTTTCAATTTGAATCAGGTGATGATTTCAACTTCCTTCACAGGAATTATAGAAAATAAAATATGTTTGTTACTAAAGATTTTCAATTCAATATTTAATCACCTTGAATATTACTATGGGCCAGATTCATGAACGGCTACACCAAGTGCAGCTATTGTGTACACAGTTCCATGTGCCACTCACATAATGGTGAGCAATTTGGTGCTCATTAAATGGCTTTACACAAAACAAGGGTAAATAGCAGAATATGCTAATGAAAGCATAAGTCACTGAATTACACAATAGTTAACCAATCCAAAATGGTGGAGCTATTCAAGAACCTACAAAGCAACTGTGTATACTCAGGGCACCCATTTGCTGTGAAATCCAAAACTTTAGATTACAGCCATGATTACACTTAGAAACAAAATGTCAGCAGTTACTGCTGCCATTATTGACCCGCATGTGTAACAGGTTTTAATTCAAGGTACTGCCAGGCCTCAGCCAAAAAGAAGGGTGTTTAGATGCTGTGATTAACCATGGACTGCATGATGTGAAAATTGGGGAGGAATACTGGGTAGACATAAAGGAAATATGCAACTTGTGCTGCCCTCACCTGAGGCCCCAGGGAAATTACAGAGAACCCATCCCAGTGGAAAGAAAGGCATGTGTAGCTTTATATATATATATATATATATATATATATATATATATATATATATATATACTATCTACAGGTGCTTTCCAGAGATGCACAGTGGGAATATTAGGGGTGTCACAGGCCTCAGCTTGCAGAATACAGTGTGCAAGGGAGCATATCTGTTTCCCTCACACCCCAGAGGAAAGCTCAAGAACCATGCAGGAATTTTATGCAATAGCACACTTCCCTGAAGTTTTAGGGGCCATAAATTGCACACACAAAGAAATAAAATCCACACCCAGTATACATGCAAGGATTTACAGGAAAGGAAACCACTCTGTCAACTGTCAGGTTGTCTGTAATGCTAAATGCTCAAGGGATCATCTATAATGCCTGTGCCAGTAACCCAGGCAGTTTTCATTACTCACACATAATGGTACAGCTGTAAGCTGTACACAAGGTTTGCTAGAAGTGACTTTCCAAAGTCAGCTAGTTGGGGATGCAGATTATGCACTGGAACCTTGGGTCATGACACCCATGAGAACTGCACAAGGTAAGGATACAGTGATGACCATGCTCAAATTAGGACTATCATAGAACATGTACTTGGCCCTTCAAATCAAGGTTCTGGTGTCCCGACACTGCTGGAAGTAGCCTGCAGTATGACCCAGAACCTCTGCAGAAATACTCACAGTATGTTCCATGTTGTACAATATAATTATCAGGAAACAGCTTCAACAAGGACAACTAGGGGCAGCACCACAGTTCCCACTACCACATGCAGGGCCAGCAACTCTAGTAGAGACAGATGAGGAGTCTTTGAAGAGAACCAGCATCTGCAGATGGTCCCAGTAGATGTAGGTATGCACAATATGCCATACGCACACACACACACACACACACACACACACACACACACACACACACACACACACACACACACACACGCACACACGCAGACACACACACACACACACACACACACACACACACACACACACACACACACACTGATTACCTAAATGAAAGCAAAGAGACTATGCACATACAAATATTAAAACTGACTGATGCCTGCAAAATTGCATAACTTTTCCTTAACCATGTAAAGGTTGTGTTCTTTTAGCATCAGACAGAGACAAATCCCCGAAGGCCAAATCTTGTATCTGCAGTATCAACAGGATAAGTCTGGAACCTATATAGATAAAAAAACAATAGAGTTATAAAATTGATTACTGTAACATGCAAATTTGCATATGTCCCTAAAGTGGTATGTGTCCCAGGTGTGTGGTAATGTCAGTGACAACATATAAGTGATGTTTGCAATGTACAGCATGGATTTTGCCCAGTACTGTGCATCCAGCACACATTGTACTATCACTATATGAACCAAGCACAAGAGGTCAGAAAAGACTGGGCAGAGAGATTAGATATGCAGTTCACAAAGAAACAGTGGGAGGGCATAAGTATGTCTCCCAAATATGCAAAAAAGTCAAGAAGACTTAGGATTTTTTGCCTGGAACTGTTTGGATAGATGCTTTTATACCCAAGCAGACTTTGTAGACGTTTTTCCTGCTCTAGGTGTGATGGGGAAGAAAGAGGTGACTGGGAATATATGTTTTGGGAGCGTAATGAGTTTTCAGACTTTAAAATTGCCCTACAGAGTATTCTGTCAGATATATTGGGTTAGCAAATGGGTGTAACTAAGGAAATATTTTTTTTTAAAGCTGGGATACATTATCTACATTGCCTTGACATAGTAAGGCCTTGTTAAGTTTAATTCTGGTGGCTACCAATAAAGCAATTACTAGAAAATGGAAAGCAAAATCTAAACCAGCTATACTTGAAATAGTAAATATTGTAACAGATATAAGAGAATAGGAAGTGGGATCTTTGGAAAGAAGTAGGAGTAAATTGTATAGAAAGACATGGAAACTGTGGGAACAATACATACAGAAACATGTTTTGGAGGAATGAGGTTTAAGACAAGGTAGGAATTGAATAATGTATGTCATATAATGATTCTAGATATATAACAATATATATAATGTTTAATGTTTGTAAATGTGAATTTGTTAATATGGTTTGATCACTTTTATATAAATGTAAGTCTGCCTATGCCACTAGTGATAATAATAAAGGTATATAAAAAATACTGTGCATCAAGCATTTCATTTGCCCACTGTATATAAGCCATTGACCAGGTCAAATTTAACATCATTTGCCCAAGTGTTGCAGTAATCAGTACTTAACTGTCTGTTGTGACTGCATTAAGAACAGTAACATAAAGACAGTTGTTATGTCTTTCGGCTTTTCCCGGTTAGGGGTCGCCACAGCGGAACTCCGGCCCGCTAATGATTGGCAGTTGAGTTTTACATGCTGAGTTGCCAGCCCTAACGCACAACCTTCAACGAAGACAGTAAGGGTCAACAATTCAGTAATGGACAAAAAAAAAAGAAATAAATAAGGGCACTTGAATGTTTTGACCAATATTGCCTCTTTCTTGTCTTTTTGCATTACAGCAACAATTACTGTAGCTGCATTCAGCCTGACAAGCAAATGTTTATTGAAAAACAGAGAAAAACAAAATTCTACACATCTAACAGTCAATATTTAGTAGGATTTCCCTTATTCTTCAACACAGCCTTGATACAAGATGGCATGCTGTTAACCAGTGATTTGTAGTATTCTGACATCATCTCAGTCACTCAAATGTGTTTGATTACATTTTTTTAAATCCTTTTCTGAGGTTGGCTGTTGTGCCACCACTTTCCTCTTCATGACATTCCAGCAATTTTCAATTACATTGAGCTCTGGCGTATTTGATGGCCAGTTTGGAAGGAGTTGAATGTGGTTGTCGGCAAACCATTTCTTGACTGTCTTGGCAGTATGGCATGGGGCCAAAACCTGCTGAAATATTGCTGTTCCAGAAATGTTCATATAGAGTTTTACTTTTGAGTTCAGCACAGAAATATACTTTGCAGCATTCACTTTTTCACCTTTGTGGAATATGTGAATTCTGCAATGCCATTTGCCGAGATGGCTCCCCATACCATAATTAATGGAGAATGTTTGACTGTCTTAATCATATACTTTGGAATCAGTCATTTGCAAACAGGACATCTCACATAATTGTAGACTGATATAGGCAAAAACAAATGAGTGCACCATAGGCTATAGCATCAACTTCAATAGCTCCAAGAAATCCAGGAAGTTCTTCTAATGAGATAAAATCCACGTTTATTAAAAACGAAAAAACAAACTGCAGTGAGAAGTAAGCGCTTTCGCGTTATCATATAACGCTTCATCAGACATAAAAGCAGTTAGTGAATGCCCCCTTATTTAAACATCTTAATAAATGACATCATCATGCTCTTAAAGAAAAAGGCACAGTAAAAACATGTAGGCAACAACATAACTAATATAAAATGCATTTAAACATTGGAAACATAAGACATAACATAATCTAGTCATAATTGGTATACTAAAACTCAATGATTCAAAGGTCTGGAGGCTAAGAATGGCTTAATTGTGACCCTATCATTAAGCCCAAATCTATGGGCTTGTAGTTTTAGGATCCATTTATTTTCTCTTGCTTCAATTCTGTTCTTAATGTTACCCAATCTGCCATCCACAGATATCAACTCAAGAACTAAGAACTTGAAATAATGAGTGTCCCCTTGTTCCCCAATGTGTTTGGCCAATGCATTTAAAACATTCCCTTTGGTTATGGCATATACATGCTTCCTAATCCGCTCACGTAATGACCTGGTTGTCATCCCCACGTAGAACATTTGACAAGATTGACAAACTGCTAGGTATACTAAATTGGTTGACTTGCAATTGGCATAATGTTTGAATGTGTAGGTCCTATTGGTCTCAGGATGTATAAAAGTATTGATGTTAGCTATATGTTTGCATTGGTTACATGTATGACATGCAAAAGTGCCAAGTTTGCAACTCTTCTGAGTTTGAACGGGTGTCTTGTCATAACAGAGCAGTCTGTTAAGTGAAAGCATGTTCTTATATGCCACTCTCGGTCTGGTGTCAACCAAGGAACCAATTTTCTCATCTAACAAAAGAATGTTCCAGTGTCTATGTAAAATGTTCATAATGTGACTATTTCTATTGGTGTAAGGTATGACGATCCTATTGGTGTTCGATGTGTTCCTGGTGTTGGAAGAAGTGGGATTGGTGTGACTTGTTCTAATCAATGGAGCTCCATGTTTGTCTCTATGAGAATCACCTTCAGAGATAGCATTATAGACAAACTTGGCATCATAACCCCTAGATATAAAATCATTGGCCAAACATGTACTATGGTTCTGATAAGTTAACTGATTGGATGTTAGCTTAGAAATCCTGGTAGTTTGATTTCTAACAATGTTCTTATAAATGTGTTGTGGATGCATACTTCCACGGTGCAACAGATTGTTCCTCCAACAAGATTTCCTATGGAGTTCAGTGTCAAAACCATCTCTGTTTTTAATGATTTTAACATCTAAAAACTCAATCTGGTTGTTAGAATGAGAATAATCGAAACTCAGAAAATCAGTTGAGGCATTGATGTACTGGACGAATTCTAAAAGTTGTTCCTCATTGCCCCCCCACAAAAGGCCAATGATTTTATATCTAGGGGTTATGATGCCAAGTTTGTCTATAATGCTATCTCTGAAGGTGATTCTCATAGAGACAAACATGGAGCTCCATTGATTAGAACAAGTCACACCAATCCCACTTCTTCCAACACCAGGAACACATCGAACACCAATAGGATTGTCATACCTCACACCAATAGAAATAGTCACATTATGAACATTTTACATAGACACTGGAACATTCTTTTGTTAGATGAGAAAATTGGTTCCTTGGTTGACACCAGACCGAGAGTGGCATATAAGAACATGCTTTCACTTAACAGACTGCTCTGTTATGACAAGACACCCGTTCAAACTCAGAAGAGTTGCAAACTTGGCACTTTTGCATGTCATACATGTAACCAATGCAAACATATAGCTAACATCAATACTTTTATACATCCTGAGACCAATAGGACCTACACATTCAAACATTATGCCAATTGCAAGTCAACCAATTTAGTATACCTAGCAGTTTGTCAATCTTGTCAAATGTTCTACGTGGGGATGACAACCAGGTCATTACGTGAGCGGATTAGGGAGCATGTATATGCCATAACCAAAGGGAACGTTTTAAATGCATTGGCCAAACACATTGGGGAACAAGGGGACACTCATTATTTCAAGTTCTTAGTTCTTGAGTTGATATCTGTGGATGGCAGATTGGGTAACATTAAGAACAGAATTGAAGAAAGAGAAAATAAATGGATCCTAAAACTACAAGCCCATAGATTTGGGCTTAATGATAGGGTCACAATTAAGCCATTCTTAGCCTCCAGACCTTTGAATCATTGAGTTTTAGTATACCAATTATGACTAGATTATGTTATGTCTTATGTTTCCAATGTTTAAATGCATTTTATATTAGTTATGTTGTTGCCTACATGTTTTTACTGTGCCTTTTTCTTTAAGAGCATGATGATGTCATTTATTAAGATGTTTAAATAAGGGGGCATTCACTAACTGCTTTTATGTCTGATGAAGCGTTATATGATAACGCGAAAGCGCTTACTTCTCACTGCAGTTTGTTTTTTCGTTTTTAATAAACGTGGATTTTATCTCATTAGAAGAACTTCCTGGATTTCTTGGAGCTATTGAAGTTGATGCTATAGCCTATGGTGCACTCATTTGTTTTTGCCTATATCTCATCTATTTTAATTTGAGTGCTTTACTCGGTGGTGTTGTCTCTTTTTCATTAATTGTAGACTGACTCTCACACTTGCTGAAATGTACTTTCATCAGTAAACAGCAATTCTTCCCACCACTCTGCAGTCTTATCTTTCAAGGTGTGATAAAACTTTATACAATAGCGAAGCTCCTTCTTTGCCATCAGCGGTTTCTTAGCCGGTCTTCTTGCCACCAGATTAAAATCTTCTGCTAGATGTCATCTAACAGTTGTGGAAGTGATATTAATTCCCCTTTCTTTGGCCAGATGAGCTATTTGAACAGATGATGTCTGAGGACTCGATGTAGGAATGCTCTTCAGACATCTGTCATCTCTGAGTGATGTTTTGTGATCACGGCCGCAGTTAGCATTCTATGTTACACTGCAAAAATGAATGGTATTTTGTATTTCACATCATGAAATAGTCAAACTTTTAGCAATATCCCATTGGTAGTAGCCTTCATGAGTGCAGTGCTATAACTTGCCCCTTTATAAAGTCGCTTAAATCATGCTTTCTATCAATCCTAACCAGTATAGATCATATACATAAATTTATCAATTCTCATACAATTTTCTGTAACAATCACTGCAGACAAGTAAAACTGTGTAAACAGGAAGCAAAAATACTCTAAATAATCAAAAATGTGAAGATTATATAGACGTAACGTAAAATTAACATATTGTGAACATTACAGCACATTTTATTGAAAAGCGATTTGTGGCGTTATTTTTTGGCCACTACTGTACAGAAGCAATCATTCACAACTGATTATTAATAATGAGTAAAAACATGTTCTGCAATGCATTTACATTAAAGGGAGGTTGTGAAGCAAGCATCAGATACACACTCTGTGCAGCCAACTTATATGCAACCCTAAGTCACAAAGAAATATGCAAAGGGCAGGGCACAGTCATCATCATGTACACAGGGTGGGTGAGAGGGGTCAGGAGGGCAAGCCTGGTCCCAAAGAAGTGAGTGTGTGCAGTAAAACAAAAATGTATTCATTAAATATTCACTTAGCAGGGCCAGTAGCAAAATATGGGTAGCAATCAACAGAACTGCTTAGATAAGTAGTGTGTGTGTGTGTGTGTGTGTGTGTGTGTGTGTGTGTGTGTGTGTGTGTGTGTGTGTGTGTGTGTGTGCGTGTGCGTGTGTGTGTGTGTGAGTTTGTATGGACAAGTATTTATTGAATGTTTGTGTGTGTGTGTGTGTGTGTGTGTGTGTGTGTGTGTGTGTGTGTGTGTGGCTGTCTGCATGAACACAATCAAACATACATCCTGGCATCTTGGAAAGGTGTGAGAAGTGCTGGATAGACTAGTCAGTTTTATTATCATTTATTTTTTTATTTTATTTTATTTTACATTTGTTGACCGGGAAAAGTCAGACTGAGCTGAGATAGTGCTTTTTCACTGGAGGCCCAGGGAGAAAAGTTCCAAAACACTTATACAAGACAATAAACAAAACTTTACAGTAGGGAGTAATCCAACATGGATGATAGAGTAAAATTACTGGCAATTATTAATAAAAAAAAATTAGCAAACAAATATTTACAGTCATCATTAGAATCATTTTTTCAGTATAGTCTTAAGAATTTATAAAAATATGAGCATTTGTATTTACAGGTAACTGTTTGGTAGGAATATATAGGAAGAGATAGGTTAGGCAAGGACTTGGGAAAATATGGTTTGAAAGAGAGAAGTTGGCAGGAACCTTAGGGAGAGGTAGTAAAAGGTTGTAAGGATGCATAAAATGACAGTTAAGGTTAGAGGTCAATTTGTGAGCCAATTAAGGGTGGAGGTGCAGTTCAAAGAGGGTAAGTAGAGAGGCAGGACCAGAGAGTTTTTAAGTGTTCTTTAGCTGCTGCTTTGAATTGTTTTGGGTGATTCAGTAGTCTAATTTGAAGTAGAAGCTTGTTCGAGGTGATGGTAGGATGGTAACCATATAGGTTACATCCGATATTATTCCTAAGTTTGTAAATAAGTAGTAGGTCTTGGCCTGAGCTACATAGTGTTCTTGTTGGAGTATAGGTGCACATAAAGGAAGATATGCTAGGGCAGAAGGATGGTTTATTTAGTATAGACAGAAGAAGCAGGTTAGGTAGTTCCAGCCAGTTTAAGTGTTTAAGTGAGACACAGTGATGAGTTTTACAAGTATTTTGTGCAGAGAATTTGGCTACTTTGTTGTAGGTTGAGTTTAGTTTTTCTAGTAGTGTGGCATTAAGGTTAGTGAGTATTTGAGAACCATAAAATAGACTGAATAGGAGGTAAATGTGAGAGAGGGTTGCTTTAGCATTGGGAGTAAGAAACTTTCTATTTCTGTATAGAAGGCCTAGCTTCTGATGGGTCTTCTTGATACAGTTATTGATGTGCAAGTCAAATTTAAGTTGATCGTCTATAGTGATGCCTAAGAGTTTGGTGCTAGTTTCTGGTACTATTGAGGTATTATTGACAGAGGAAATAGTGAAGGAAGATCTAAGATGGTTAAGAGATTTTGGAAGAAAGAGCAGGAGTTTTTTTTTTTTGGATTGAGGATTAGTTGGTTGTTGAGCCAGGTTTCCACTGATGTAAAAGCAGCCTGAGTAGAAGAGATGAGACTAGAAGAAGTGTCAGAGATAGTGATCACAGTAGAATCATCTGCATATTGTTTGAAAGATGACTGGGTGCAAGAAGTATAGAGTAGATTGGTGAAAATATTAAACGGTAATGGACCCAATATAGATCCCTGGGGAGCACCCATTTTGACATGGGGGGGGGGGGCACAGAGTAATTTCACTGATTGTAGTCGATCAGAGGGATAGCTAGAAAACCAAGTGAGAGTAATAGGGGAGAAATTTAACTTTGACAATTTGGCCAGCAGTAGAGGGTGTAAGATGGTATCAAAGGTTTTTGAGAGGTCTAGTTTGTTGTTATCAAAGGGCTGGGAAGTAGTGTTTGTGAAGGAGATAAGGGCTGTGTGTAATGTGTTTTGGGTGGAAACTATGCTGAGTAGGAGTACATAGGTTTCCCTGTACCAAGTATTGCAGAGTTTGCTTGTGTATGCATTTTTCAAGTAGTTTGAAGAGTGGTGACAGAATGGCTATAGGTCTAAAATTAAAGATTTCCTGGGAGTTACCTTGCTTGTAGATGGGAAGAGTGTAAAATTCTTTCCAGATAAATGGAGCTTTAGACTCAGAGATAGAGCGGTTGATCAAGATGGATACAGGGATGGCAAGAGTATCAGCCACTAGTTGGAGAAAGTAGGAAGGAATATTTATTTATTTATTTATTTATTTGCAGTTGGTTTACCAGGATAGTCCATTGGGCCAAAATGAACCCGTTTTCAATGGAGTCCTGGGGAGAAAAGCTCCAATAACAAACAAACTAACTAGGTACATACAATAGATTACAATGATAATTATACAAATGTAAAAAGATACAAGCATATCATTACAAAATTCAGGAAACATTTCAAACAATACAGTCTGGTGATGATAATTTGAGGAGATTTAGGCTGTGAAAAGTAATATTGTATAAAGATCCAGAGCAGTTATTATGTAAGGAGCATAATCTTTACAAGGTACAGTCAAATACAGTCTTTGCAGATACTATGGGAAAAAATTGTGAGTTATGGGGAATTAATAAGGAAAAATTGCTGGAGTAACATGAGAGTGAAAGGAAGGTGGAAATTTCCATAATTAGTTATGAGGGGTGGGAGCAAGAACATTCCCACTGGGAAATTAGATGTATGTGAAGAGATTTTTTGAACATATAATGGTTAGAGGTGGTGCGAATGGATGGTGGTAGTGAGTTCCAAAGGTGTGCTAGGGTATAGGATAGTACGTTTTTGCCTGGGGGATAAGTTGGTTTGTGCACTTCTAATAGGTTTTGATTGTTTGACCTTAAAATTCTATCAGGTAGGTGCATCTTAAAGGCAGAAGTCAGGGAGGAACAAAGAGAGGGGTTGAAAATGAGCTTATGGGCAAGAGTTAGCTGAGTATAGCTGAGATGATTGGGTAGTTCTAGCCAATTAAGTTTTTGGAGAGAGGAACAGTGGTGGGTGGAGGACCTGTGGCTGTTTGCGAACTTAGCGATTTTGTTGTAGCAAGAGGAAAGTTGTTTTTTTAGAGAGGACTGGAGATTAGTTAGGAGTGGTGCTCCGTAGAGGAGGGGGGGATAAGAAATGAAGAAGAGAGAGTGATTTTGGAGGTGCTTGTAAGGTACTGATTTTGTCGGTAGAGCATACCTAGTTTTTGATGTTTTTTTTTATATTTAGTTGTAGATGGGAGTGGAAATTAAGCTGGTTGTCAATTTGGACACCAAGTAACTTGGTTTCTGACACCAGTTTCAGAAATGAGTTATTTTGACTTGTAATCAAGAATGTGTTTATATCGAAAGGAGTAACTTTAGAGGGGGTAAATACCATTAGTTTAGTTTTGGAAGCATTGAGTGCTAGGTGATTTATTTTCATCCATTGCTCAGTGATTGAAAAAGCTTCTTGTGTAAGCTTTAGGAGCATAGGGGTAGATGTGGCAGAGCAGACAATGGTAGAATCATCTGCATATTGGATGATATTTGAGAATGGAATAGATTTGCGGAAATCATTTATAAATATATTGAAAAGAAGGGGACCTAGTATGGAGCCTTGGGGAACTCCGGTGGGGGTACTAAGAAAAGAGGAGGTTGCCTTTTTCCATTTTACAGCTTGGTATCTATTTGATAAGTAGCTGGAGAACCAGTTCAAAGAGGAGGGAGATAGGTTAAGTTTTGAGAGTTTAGTTAAGAGCAGGCTGTGTGAGATAGTGTCAAAGGCCTTAGAGAGGTCAAGTAGTAGGGTAGAAACAATTTGGCCAGAGTCACGTGCTTTATTTACAGTTTCAAGATAGGAGAGGAGGGCTGTCATGGTGCTATGATTTGGCCTAAATCCATGTTGTGTAGGAGTTAGAAGGTTATTATCTAAGAGATGTGGTAAGAGTTGAAGTTGGACACACTTTTCTAGAAGTTTAGAAATGGGGGACAGGATAGCAATGGATCGAAAGTTGTTGACATTACAATTGTTGCCACCTTTATGCAGAGGTATGATAAAGGCTTGTTTCCAGATTTGAGGTACTGTACATTCTTGGATGGAGCGGTTGGTTAGAATGCTTATGGCATAGGCAATTGCTTCAGCAGCTATGCTTAGAAAGTAAGAAGGGATGTTATCAGGTGCATTAGTGCATGGCTTCAATTTTTGAAGGAGTTTCTTTATTGTAGAAGTGGGTATAGGTTTTAATGAGAATAGGGTTGAGTGGGGATAGAGAGTATTAGAGGGTGGTAAGGATGATGTGGAAGTTAGAGTAGGAGAAGAGGTGGGGGATAGAGAGTTAGTAGATGGGAATGAGAGAGGAGTAGCAGTGCAGGGAGGATTGTTGGCAGGGGAGGGTGGGGGTGTATTAGATAATGAGGTGGAACTAGGGAATGAGGAGGTTAGTTTGCCAATAGATTCAATGAAAAAGGAGTTAAATTGAGTAGCTAAGTCTAAATCTGGGGCATTTGGGTCTGGGTTAGGGGTGTGTGGTTTGCTGGGGTTAAGGAGGGGAGAGGTACCTTTCCAGAATTCCTGTGGGTTTGTTTTATTATTGTTTTGGAGTGTAAAGAAGTAATTTTGTCTATCAGAGATAATAAGCTTTTTTATTTTATTTCGAAGTGTTTTGTATTCAATGTGTAGTTGAGGGGTCTTGTTTTTCTGATAGAGTGCCCAGGCTTTATCTCTATGGCGCATGGTCGCTAGCGTGTTTTTGGTTAGCCAGGGGACGGAATTTGTTTTTATTCTCTTTGTCCTCAAAGGGGCTTGGGAGTCTAGTAGTTTTAAGAATGTTCAGCTGAAGTGGGCAACTGCATTATCTAAGGATAATGTCTTTAGATCATTCCAGTTAATTGCTTTTAGAGAGTTTGAAAAGGTTGTTGGGTTAAAATTTTTGTGGTTGCGGGTAGTAATATAATTATGGGTGCGGTATGGGATACAGGGAAGTCGGTGAGTGAAGATGGGCATATGATCACTTAGAGGGTCGGGAAGAGTACCACTGTCAGAAAAGTAGTGGGGTTGTGAAACTAGAATCCAATCTAGAATACTGCCACAAGAGAGGTTTTTTGAAGGACGTGTTACAGAGTTGATTGGCTGGGAAAAATTATAAAGGTTGATGTTAAGGGAGTTAGTTTGAGACTGGATGGAGGCCCAGTTAATATTTACATCTCCTAAGATTATGGTTTCATTGTTAATGTTATTGGAGAGCCAGGAGAGGATATCTTCAAGTGTGGAAATATTATCCCCTGGGGGGATGTAGAGGGATGCTAGACATATGTGTTTATGCTTATTAACTTGAAGGAGAGTGAGGAGTAATTCAGCGTTGTTAAAGTGTGGAATAGGTTTGTTGTAGGGAGTAACTAGCAAGGAGGATGAATATAGAAGAGCTACACCTCCGCCTTTTTTGTGGGACCTGTCTTTTCTAATGATAGAATAGTTAGGTGGAATTATTTCAGAGTCTTTTATATGGGGTTTTAACCATGTTTCTGAGATAGATAGGATGTCAGGTTTATTATGCATGAGCCAGGCATGGAGGGTTGCGACTTTTATTAATATATTATCGGCAGAAGTAGAGCAAGGTTTTAATTTGGAGAGTAGTTGTTTGATATAGGTAGTAGATACAAGTAGAAGAGAAGAGGGTGTAGAGGAGTTGGTACTAGGGTTCAGTGCAGAGGGATTAGAAATATTAGCAGGTGGAGGGTTTGTGTCAATGATCTTTGATACAGTATTGATAAAGAAGGTGTTAAAGATAGTGGCAGTTTCATCAGGTGTCTTGCTTGGATAGGGATTAGAGGATGATGGGTTTCCATGATGCAGCATTTGGTTGACTAAATTCCAAAATTTATTGTGGTTAGAGTTTAGTGCTTTGGGAGGGTTACGATATAATTCCTTTTTATCTTTAGCAATGTGTTTCTTTGTCAGGTTTCAGAGTTCTTTATCCTTTTGTAAATCAGAGGGAAGTTTATTTCTCATCAAGGTTTTCCACACCCTGTCCCTATTTCTCATTAGGGTGCAGGTTGCCTTAGTGAGCCAAAGGGATATTTTAGATTTTATTCAAAGAGTACGAAGAGGAGCAAGAGAGTTTAGTATATTCAGAAAGGTAGAGTTCAGTATCATCACCCAGACTGCAGGTCTCCTCTGATACTTCTACCAACCTGCCGGTGTTGCACTTCACCCTCACAATGACTACTGGGAGAATGAACTGGTTCTGCTACTGGAGTAACCACACTATCCATGGCAACTGCATTACCCTCAACCTGTCGTACATCTGAGGTCTCTGCATTATGAATATGCTTAGGTATACTGAGTGGTTCCGAAATAGGGGCAGGAGATGTTGGAGGCACATCCTCAGTTTAAGACTGATCCTTTGCACCCCCAGACTGTCCCTCTTCATCACTGGCATTGTCATCAGGGACTATCAGTACTCTAATATTAGGGATTAAGAGTTCCACAGTGCAACTGGCAGGATCACCTAAGATAACCTACAAGTAAGCAATACAAAAAAAAAAAAGAGAAATAGAATAAACAATGATCAAACCTATGTTAAGTTAAACATATATTAAAATTTAGAGATGCTAATGGAATGAAAAAAATGTTCAGTTACACATACATTAACTTTTTGTACATTAATAAGAATATAGAAGGCATGCTTACCATGTGCAGCTAGTCATGAAAAAAGAGAACCAGATATGCCTAGATGCATACCTCTCAACCTCTTAGAGCAAAAAATCTGGAGAAAGACATAAAAAATGGTGGGATAATTTTTAAATATTGCTTTTACATACTTAGAAAGTGTACAAAATGAAAGATTTTGTATTACCATGAATTTTCTGATGAGTATGAAGTTTGAAACTCAAATGTCTGTCATTAGTCTCTGAATTCAATCCTCAGTAATTAGCCTGCACCTCCGAGGTCCCCTACCTTTCCCCAATCATGGTGCCACCTAAACCTTTGTGTCCATCATCATCCTTGTCTTTCTTGTATAAATGTATGTCTACGCCTGCTACCTAACTAACTCTACCCTACCTACCTGACCATCTCATTCCTAATCACCTTCCCTGACATTCTTCTCTCTACAAAAAAAATGGGAACCTGTCCAAGAAAAAAAGTACACACACTCCATTTTGCCTATGTGTCACCTTGACACACTTGATTTGGTCCAATTGACTATAAAAAATCATTCTGTTGTTGTCACTCAGTCCTGTTGTTCTGACCCTCCAAAGTCAGTAATATGTGTATATAATACTAAGTTTATGTTGTGAAGAAGTGGATATCAATGGTGCTCTCTCACCACCCTCCTGCAAGTTCCTGTATTCTTTCCCCTGTGTCCTACCCTCTACTTTCCACTCATATTTTCACCATCATCCTATCAACCCCTTTTTCACACATTTAATCAGGTCAAAAAATAGAATCACACACAACATACATGGGCATAAATGACGCATCAGAAAGTCTTCACATTTTGTCCCCATCATATGCATGCAGGTTGGCATTGGGTGCCATTGCCTACTGATAGACCGAATAGGATTTAACTTCCTGTGGCAAAAGCTGAAGATTTTAATTTCAGGCACAGTAGTCTGGTTACTTTCATATAAATGTGCTTAAATCTGCTGCTCTATAGGAATACAGAGTAAAGGCAGTACTTTGAAACAGTTACTCTAGCAGGTCTTATGCTGCTGGATGCAATGAGTTACAAGTTCCTATATGGTGTGAAAACAGGATTTAACCTAGCATTGTACATGGTCAGTTTCCCTTCATTTCTGCTACAAGCCTGATTCACATGAGTATCCTGAGGCGATGTAGCAACTGCCTCATGTACACTGACAACCTTCTACTCCTATATCCCCCAAGTACAGCTTGTGAGAGATGCAGCTACACTAAGCATCTGGAATCCTTGCTCACGGAGCAGTATCACTGAACAGGTTGTCAGCTCACATACTATACCTCCTTCGTAAACCACTCACTCAACACATAAACCATCATAAATGAAGGCACTCACCAGAAACCTCCCTAAACTATAGAGACCTTCCAAACACAAACATGCTACACCTAATACAGCATATACAGAACTCAATACACATAAAACACAAGCATCAGTGTCTCACCAAATAAGCCCCTAAGGCAAAGCACATCTAAACCAAATTTTTAGTCATAGATGACTCCATTGTGAGACACACAGATGTCCCACTCAACAGGCTGGACATGGAGAAGGATACAGTCAGCTGTCTATCAGGTGCCAGGATCTGTCAGATTACACATGCACTCAAGTCTCTCAACCACAAGTACTGTTATGACTCCATCATAGTTCATGTTGGTGTGTGAATAACTTGAGACATACCTCATTGGACTATATGAAGATGACTGAACTCTCTGAATATGTGTCCCTGGCAGGTATGTCCCTAGCCTTGAGCAGTATTCTACTAGGATGATATCATAATTTAAACAAAAAATGATTGACTTCAACAATTGGCATAGTTTCTGGTGTCATTCTAAGGGGATCCAGTTCCTGTTAGCCTGGGATGACATGGCTGATAGACCATGCTGCTTTGCCACAGATGGTCTTCACCTGTCACCTGTAGGCTTTTGGTTACTGGCTAAGACACTTGCCTCCCCCATAGTGCCCCTTTTTTAGGCAAGGTCTTAAGAACAACATTTCCAACGTGAAAATATCACTCACACATAAATTAAATATTATGTTGCTGAATGCTAGGAGTTTAAATCAGAAACTGCACTCTATGGAAGCACTCCTCTCCCTGGAGGATGTTGATGTCTGTGCAGTGACAGAAACTTGGTTCTGGGCCACAGAGAGTATCCCAGCCTTGCAAGACTACAATGCCTTCCACACTTTCTGACCACAAAATGGACATGTGAGAACCAAAGGAAAAGTATCTGACTTCATCAAACATAAATACAACTCTAGATCGGGCAGACAGGAAGCTCCATGGAGTTACTGCAAGTTCAACTAATTGTGGGTAACCCCCCTTCAACTCATTGTTATTTATAAGCCCCCTTCAATGAACCATGATAGCCATGCTGCTTATTTGGATCTACTTGAGTCAATCAATTTGCAACCAAACACTCTAGTCATAGATGATTTTAACTATCCCTCCATTGATTGGGAAACTTATATGAGTATCAACATGCTCAGACAAAGTTTCCTGGACTTTGTTAACACTAATGCCCTTGAACAAATAATATGCAACTTCATAAGGGGCTTAAACATTCTCAACCTTGTCCTCATCAACATGGGTGACCATTGCACCACCACAAGTATAGGGCGCTCACTGGTTAAATCTGATCACACATCAGTCACATTTGAAGTAGCTACAACACCTAAACCCTTCTTAGGTGAAATCAAGCTAGAAATTTCACCAAACCTAATTGTACCCTCCTAAGGGATGGCATAAATAATTTCCAGTCTCCTGTTCCCACAGATGGCATTGACAACTATACAAAGGTATTCACAAATGCCCTGTACAATTACTTATACAAATATATTGACACTGCTGTACCTGATAGGATCAAAACAAGATCCTCCAGAAAAAAACAAGCCTCCCAGGTGGACATCTAGCATTAATAAGTTATACAACAAGAGGAAGAAGTTGCTATTAGGAATAAAAAAAGAGAGGTCCCAGCATTGGAAGAGCACCCTCCTCTGGTTAAACAAACAAATAAGACAACTTTTAAAATCCTCTAAGGATAACTTCAAAATAAATTAGCAACCATAGCTAAGGATAACCATAAGGCATTCTTCAGCTATTACCTTAACCTAAAAGGTAGGACCCAGATGCGTGCTGAACTAGCTGTGGCTGGCATCACACACAATGATCTTGTGAAAATAGCTACCCTATTAGCCGGCAGGTTTGGTGAAAATTTCACCCTCCCATCCCTTCCAAACATTACACAAAGCATTCCCTCTACATCTCCCCCACCTTGCATCTCCAAACAGCAAGTCATTAATACTCTCTCCAAGGCCAAAACCACAGCTTCTATGGGACTGGATGGCATCCCAGATTGAATTTTAAATGGTCTAAAACATGAGTTAGCAACTCCATTAGGTGCTCTCTTCATCCACAGCCTGAGTACTGTTTTTTCCCTGCTGAATGGAAAATAGCAGCTGTTACCCCCCCCCCCCTTCATAAAGGAGGTACAGCAACAGATCCTGGAAACTACAGACCCATAAGCTTAACCCACCTTATCTATAAGGCCATGGAACAGATCATCATGGACCTTATAAATAAGGATATAGGTGATCTCCAAACCCTTGATCTGTCACAGTTTGGTTTTGTCAGTGGCAGATCTTGCCTGTTAAACCTGGTGGACTTCTTCAAAAATGTCACCAGAGCCATAGATGAAGGGAAATCTGTGCATACAGTCTACCATTCCTTAGCCAAGGCCTTCAAATCAATCCCACATTTGTACAACATTGATAAACTCCCCCAGTTAAATATCAACCCTTGTGTCCTCAGATGGGTTGCTAACTGGCTCACTGACAGATCACACTCAGTCAAAGTTGGGGACATTACCTCAACCAGCAGACCTGCCACCAGTGGAGTTCCGCAGGAGTCAGTGCTGGGACCCCTATTGCTTGGAATATAATTCTCAGACCTTCAGACCAAAACAGAGGGGCTGTGGCTGACTACGTTTGCTGACAACTGCAAATTAGATGCAATTATTGAATCCCCAAATGATGTCAATATACTTCAAGAGGGACTTACACAAACCAATGATTGGTGTCAATGCCATGGACTCAAACTCAACTGAAAAAATGCATTATCATCCCCTTCAGTAAAAATTATATCCCTGCAGACTATCATATAAATAATAATACCCTAAGTAACTAGTCAGTAGTGAAAGACCTAGGAATGGCAGTTGACTGTAGCCTAAACCTTGACCACCATGTGTTTACTGTGGTAAGGAAAGCATTCTACATTGCAGACCTCATTAGCAAAAGCATTGCCTCAAGAGTGAAAGAGGTCATAACTCCCCTTTACTCAACCGTCATCAGGCCAATAATTGAGTACAATGCTGCCTTTGGTATGTGCCTTATCAGGCACCTGCAGCAATGTGAGAGACTTCAGAGATTTTGAACCAAGAAAATTCAGGGTCTCCAGCACATGTCATACATTGACAGACTGAAGTCACTGTCAATGTACTCAGTAGAGTACAGACTACTTTGAGGAGACCTGTACCTGGCCTACAGAGCAATCTTAGATCCAAACCTAATGAAAATGCTGCACATCTGCAAGTCCAATGGGACACGGGTCACCCACTCCAGGGACCTTAACCTGGCCTGTGACATAAATAGGACCTGCTGGAGAGACAGATATGTCTCTCAGAGGTTGCCAATCCTCTGGACTAGGTTACCAATTCACATCAAACAGAGCCCCTCTATGACCCTGTTTGTGTAGCTTGGATGACTGGATGAGAAACCATAAATTCCTGCCGGGGATTTCACCTTTGACCCTCCTAGATATGAGCAGTCATTGCTAACTAAGATCTGGAGTTTTGGAAAGATCCTTTATAGTGGGTTTATCTAGTATTATATTGGATACACACGGCTAGGCTTATAAAGTGCTTCAGGTCAATAACCCAGCAACCACCTATGAACCTATGTAATGCTAAAATTGTCATTAATGTGGTGAAGCATGATGCCTGGATCCTACCTTACCGCAATGTTTTGTGATTGTTCATTCAAAACAGTAAAATTAAGGGTGTGAACTAACACTTTGGGTGCAGTGTGTTGACATAATTTAAATGTCTGTGAAATGTTCTTGGCAGTGTGTTAAGGGTTCGAATCCAGAAATGTATGAAAGCTATATTTAAGGTTTTAATTATGTTACTATTATGTGTGTAAGTATTATCTGCATATCTTAATAACTCATCATTATCCTGGTTATGTCTCAGTCATGGTTATACTTTCTGAACTGTGTTTTCTGCTTTTTGGAAATGATTGTACATAGCATTACAGATTTCATATCAGGCAAAACATATTATTAATTCACCCTAAGAATGTTAAGAAATGACCTAGAAAAACATCACCTTCTTTGTGTATCCCTATCACTGCCTTTGTGTCTGTATGTGTCCCCTGTTCTGTATCAGCACTTTTTATCGATTCCTATTTATTAAGCTAATTGATGTAATGTACATATTATGGGATTTTACAATTGTCATGAAAGTAATGAAGAGTAATACATACATTACCTGCTGCTTCGATCTGTTGTGATATGTGAACTTTGTGAAATAGCAGTTTCTGTGTGGCGTGGTTAGATGATAGTTGTGTAGATTTGCTTTGGAATATCAAGGTTTAAATCCATATGTATGCCAAACTTGAATGTGTTGTAAGATGCCTGTGGGTATACGTGCTGGCCACACATTTCCTTAACACACCATTAGCCTGTTGCTTTATTAATACCCTAATGCCTCTGCTCCATATTGGGAACAATGTCTTGTACAGATCTTGCCTGAATAATTATGATGATAAACCAAAGAGTAACATAACAGAAATATTTGCAGAAATGAACCACAGTCCAATCTCTGAGAATGCCTGTATGTGTATTCCTGTCATCAACCATCCACCTCTTCCCACCCCTTCTGTGTTATCAGATAAACCTCTGTGAATCAAAACTGTTTTCATAAGTCATGTTTTCACAAGCAATAACATGCTTGGTCCCTTGTGTGTTTTATAATGGAACTAAATAAAACATTTAAGGTTTGAAGAACTGCAAGTGTCATGACAAATGTGTAAATCATGACACCTGAAACATGACTATAACACATATCTGTCCTGTATTCTATCAGATTCAGACATGGTTGTATGTAAAGTACTGCTAATTGTCATTCTAAGTTCAACACCTCAAGATATGATTACACCTGTGCTCATACTTTGCCATCATCTGTGAAAATTAGTTTGCCTGTGGTATGCTTCAGGGAGACAGCTAATAAAATATTCCAGCCAAAAATTATGGGAGTATCTGTTACAAGTTTGGTATGTGGTACTGCAAATTTGTAAAATGAGATATCTGCAGTTCACAGTGATGTTGACTGAATTCGATCCATTAATGTATATCTACACTGAAGGTTACAATGGTGTGTAACCTTTTCATACATAATCCATCACTGCTATTCAGAAATACACTGTCATATTTAGGAAGTAATTGTGTTGTCAATATACATTGAGCAAGCATGATCCAAGACAGCTAGCAATGGTGCGATAAATGGTTACTATTTACATGCAATCATCAGGCATATTATAGTAATTCAGAAACACCTCATAGTTCAAAGGCGTTATCTGTTATCATTGATACCTTGAGGGTACCCTTACCCTATCCCAGTGACATTAATAATTATTGCTGCATTATAAAAAAGAACTGGAATATTTTACAAACGGTAAAAGAACTGAAGGGCATTCTAGGTATTACACCACACTTTACTTTTACAAACAATAAGTCACTCAAGAATATATTTGAGTTACAGATCACAGCATCACAATGATATTGTTCGATCTAACAGGAAGGGCACGTTTGCCTGTAGGTCTTGTGCAGCATGTAAGTATATTCTTACATGTTCAGTTTATATACATCCCTATGTGAATCTTAAAATTGAGTTAGATTTTTATGCTGACTGCAAAACTACTAACAATGTTTATTTTTGTAGCTATCAGGTTCATGCCTTTTATATAGGCATGACTAATAGGTCTTTGAAAGGTAGAATTTTGGAACATTATAGGGACATTAGAAACAAAAAAAAGACCAATGCTTTAGCACAGCATATCATTCAGCATAGCCCCGGACATAATTTTAAGTTCTTGGTTCTGCAGGTATTAGATGTGGGAATTAGAGGGGGTGATGTTGTGAATCGTACAGGAGTAGCAGAACAGAAATGGATTCCACTGTTTAATGCAGAGAAACCACCTGGTTTAAATGGGTTATCTAGCCTCAAACCATTTCTGAAAGCTCGTCTACTCAAACATTAGGTTTTATTTCTGTATAATATCATATATATGCATATAATATAATATATTATACTTTCTTGTTATGTAATATTCAGTATTTTACTTTTTGTGTTTTGTAATTTGAACTTGTTTGTGGAGTTTTTCTTGTGACTGTACCTTTTATTCTATATGTCTTAATTGATTCTAAGTATTTATTGGTTAGTCTCATTTTAAATTGAGTGCTGTCACATTTAGTTTTTAGTCTGATGAAGTGATGTTATAATCGTGAAAGCGCTTGCCTTTATCATTTTATTTTATTCTGAATAAATAATTTTCAGCACTCAAGCCATGTCAGTGCGATATTTGTTATTATTTCTTGGTTAACATATTTTCTTTTACCACACTTTATCCTGTTCCTGTAGTTTTATTCAATTTTTGTGGAACAGTCAGAGGTTAACATTTTAAGGCATCACTTTCCAAGACAGGGGTCTATACCCATTACAATGGGGAAATGTAAGCTCTTCAAGTGTTTGTCATGACATACACAGTAGGCCTATTTCACTGGCATCTCAGGTTGATACGCATGTTTCTGATACCTGCACTGGCATGTGTTTATGTCTGGCAAGATACAAATGTTGTTGAGTCATTGGTTGTTCACAGGCATCACTTAATTTCCAAATAAGAATGTACTGGATTGCATGTCTTCCTTCAAGTATTTACATATTATTGTATTTTTTTCTTCACACTGCACTGCTTCATGCCTCTCAAATGTCTAGAATTTTGCCTCGTATTTTCAGTGTGTTCCTCATAAATTTTTGGTTTTCTGGCTAATGAATAGCAAATCCTTGAGAATGGAAACCAGAAAATAATGATAGGCATTTGAGTTTCAGAATTCACATCCTTCAAGAAAATTCATGCGAACAGAAAACCTGTTATTCAATCAACTTTCTAAATTTATGGGGAATGCTTTAAAACTGCCCCTATTTATGGGCTTTTATCTCCTTGTTATTTATGGCTTTGTCCATATTTTTTTGCTGTAAGAGGTTGGGAGGTATATACAGCTTTACTGGAGAGGATGTACATCGTATTTTTACTGTATGGCATTATGCAAGATTATCAAAAAATGTGATTGTGTGCAGCTGTTGTTTACATTCTGTCATGGCAGTGTTCACTTTACTTTTTGTGAGCATTCCCAGTATAATCATGTAATAGATGCTCTCCATTTACAAATGGAAACTTTGAACTACTGAAATATCATCACATTTCTGTTGTCATTTGTGTATTTTGAGTGTTATGATATTGCTGTTTAAAATGTCCATGAATATATAAAACACAAATTTTTCTAATACATGTTTCAAGGTAATACACCCATGTCTACGGTTGTCAAATGGCAACAAATGGTAAAACATGGCCCTTTCTGATGTGCATGACACAACAGCTATAGGGCTAGTTTCTTCCTGTTTATTCATGATGGAGTGGAGAATACAGCACTACTGTCAGTTATAATGCATACATTCCCTGTATATACATGTCACATTTAATGGCCACAGTCTATGAGAATAGCCTCTAATGTATCCACTGTCCTTATTGTTATCTCCGCTTGGCATGTTATCAACATTAATATCACAGTTGCCTCTCTTTGTTATAGTGTTACATTGTATCCCTCTCACAACCGTTGCTAGCATGTCTGTTTTTAGTTATGCACATGGTAAAGAACTGGAAACAGGATTATTTACTATTACCATTAATATGGATGTATTTCTGTTTAAAGTGTTTCTTTGTGACATAATCACATTTGACTGCATTAACTGAATGCGTTTTCTTTGTTTACTCTCCCCTCGTACTAATGTCTGCAATATTAACATTGTATTCTACGTACATTCTTCCCATTTAACATCCCCTGCATCTTAGTTCTTATCAACTTACCCTTGTGTTATATAAGCTGTCTGTGCACATGCTCACATAATAGGTTCGCCTACAGGCAAGCAGTTTTGTACACATTTTGTGCTTGTGCTTCCCAGCATCATTTCATGGCCGCCAACACTGCTTCTGGTCACAAAACTGCACTTGGCACTAATGTACTGTAATCATGTAGGCATTGGATGAAGCTTACACAATTGTGAATGAATCTCAGGGTGTATGTCGACAAAAATCTTAAAATGTTCCCTCTTCTATACTCTTCTAACAGTGACACTTCTTGTCTTAATTGCTTTATAGTTTTCTCTATTCGATATTTCCATGATGACATTTGATTTCTCCCCTTCCTTTCCCTCACTACCCTGTGTTCTTTTGGTAGAACTTTATCAGTTATAAATTTAGCTGCACAGTAATATATCCTGTTTACTTCTGTTATACCACATGGTTCCATATGGACAGTCCTAATTACTGTGTTCATTTGTTTTGTCAAATTCTGACTTTTTGGGTTTTATTGACCTTTTGCAGTCTATTTCTTTCATTCATCTTAATATGTCTGTCTATCTCTATTAAATCAAGCAACTCTTCTCTCAGCTCATTTTCTGCTAAACTGAGGGCACATTTTTTTTTTGTTTTTCATTTCCTCCAGGCATTCTATAGAAAATTCTACAGCATCTTCCTATTGCACATTCTCTTCAATTTCATCCTGTGTCATCTGTTGCTCTGTCATAGGGGGGGACACTGGCCTATCACTCCTCAACATTGACTGCATCAGAGTTTCCAGTTTCTTGTTCCTTCCCTTGCTGTCCAGCTTCAAGTGAACATTAATACTGGTTTCCTATGAAATGCTCCACAATATATTCATATAGCACCTGACAAATTGCTTCCCAGTCCACTGGTTTTCCCTTAATCTGGATGTCCATTGCTCTATCCTGTTTTGGTCTCTTTCTGAATTAGATTTTCTACACTGAATCCTTCACTTCAGAGGTACTCCATAACCTCAGTTTCTATTTCCTTAACTTCTCCATTACTAATCTCCTTTTCTACTTTTCCTCTTTGTTTTCTTATTTTTTGTATTGTAAAGTTTTCCATGTCTGGATTCCTTTGCCTGTATTTATCTTCAAATATCTTTGGTGCTGCTCTTTTTGTATTGATTAGTTTTGCTTTCTCCTTTGCATAGATATTACACCATATTAAATATCTTTTTCTTTCCCGTGTCCATATTTATTTTTTTATACTTTTCAAAAATCTCTTAAGTTTTGTTGTTTATATTTTTGTACTTCCTCAGATGCTTCTTTTTACAAACAGATCATAGTTTATTGGTGTATATACTGTTTTTCAAAAATCTGTTGCATTCATGAACACATTTTTATTTGAGACTTCTGACACTTTTGCTTGTGGAAGTATTTTTCTTTCACTTAATTTCTCTCTTAATTATTTGTATATCTCGTGTCTGGAAATTCTGGGCTTTTTGCATAATAGTAACAATACATCATTTCTTTTGTATCTTCAATTGTCCACTCTATCATCTTTATGAGTCTTCTTTGGCCTATCAGTTTTTGTGGGCTGCTACTTCCTTCTACAACAATGGGCTCATCGTCCCCCTGTGGCTGGCCTGGCCCCATTGTAGGAATATTTCTGTATTTTGAGGATTCTGCACTGTTACCTTTTCCAGTCCTGGCACCAGTGTGCCTACCAGGATTGGGCACTTTTTATCCTGGGTCTTATGCACCCAGCTATCTTTTTTAATTTTTGACCTACTTCTGTCTATGATATATGCTATATAAATACAGTATATATATCAGTGTCGTCTTGGTGAGATTTTGTGAAAAACAGGGTCTACCTCATGAAGGTACTCACCGAGACTTGAGGATGAATTCAGTATCAGCAAAACTACTCATGTTTGCTTGCTGATTTATCATCTTTCCATTCACCATTCCAGTCTTCTCCATGATAACTAGCTGGGTGAGTTTGTCAATGATGTCTGAGTGGGGAATAGGGTCAAAAGCCTTGGCTAAGTCTAGGTAATCTATATGCACAGATTTCCCCTTGTCCATGGCCTTGGTGACTGTCTCGAAGAAGTCCACCAGGTTTAACAGCCATGATCTCCCTTTGGCAAATCCAAACTAAGTAGGGTCAGGTGTTTGGAGATTACCTATATCTTTGTTGATAAGGTCCAAGATGATTTGTTACATGGCTTTGCAGATAAGGCCAGTCAGGCTAATAGGTCTATAGTTCCTAGGCTCAGTGGAAGCACCACATTCATGTAAGGGAATAACAGTGGTCATTCTTCATTCAGCTGAGATGAAGATGGTGCTTAGACTATGATTGAAAGGAGAACCCAATGGTATTGCTAATTCTTGTTGGAGCCCATGTAGAACGCACTCTGGGATGTTATCAGGTCTCATAGATGCTGTGTTTTTGGCCTTAGAGAGGGTGTTTATGACCTGCTCTTTAGAGATACAAGGTAGGGGACAGGTGGTAGGGATGTCATGGAGTAAATGTGGCAGTGTCAGGGGAGTGAAGTTTTCAAAGAACCTGTCAGCCAACAGGTCAGCTTTGTCCACAGGCTCAGTATATTTGGTATCATTAACTACCTGTTCAGCACAAGTCTGGCCCTTTCTTTTTAGGTTACAGATGGAACTAAAGAACACCTTATGGTTATCCTTAGCTGAGTAAGCTAATTTGGATTCATAATTTGCTTTGGAGGACTTCACAAGAAGTCTTATTTGTTTGTTTAAGCTGAGGAGGGAGTGTTTCCAGTTTATGGCTCAGTCCCTCTTACTATTAGACAGCAATTTCTTCCTCTTATTGTAAAGCCTGTTAATGGCAATTGTCAACAAGGCAGCTTTGCTCTTCCTTGAGGAGCTTGTTTTGGTCTTATCAGGTACAGCCAAGTCAATGCAGTTATACAGGTGTTTGTATAAAGCACTGATATAGAAATCAGCATAGTTTCCAGTTCCAGTTGATGGGGGAGGTGCAGTGAAGCTATTTGTACAATCCTTTAAGAGGTTATAATCTGCTTTGGAGAAGGTTTTTAGTTTAGTTGCTGCTGTGGGGGGGGGGGTCAGGTGTGATAGTTACTTTGAATATGACTGATTTGTGGTCAGATCTCACCAGGGAAGACCCTACAGTGGGGGGTGCTACAGTGGTCCCCCATATTGGTAAGCACCAGATACAGGGTGTTGGCACCCCTTGTGGGGGTGTCAAATAGCTGGCCCAGGGCAATGGAGTTAACAAAGTTGAGGAACCTTTGGGCAAGTGAGTTTGAGCATGAGTAATTTACCCAGTCAATGGATGGGTAGTTAGTCACCCAAAACCATGGTGTTCAGATGTATCTTGATAGACTCAGGTATCCAAATAGCCAGTGTGGGTGTCTTGATTCATGGAGGGGGTCCTGTAGCTGACAAAGACTTGAATAGGTCTCCTACCAACAGTTAATTGCACCTGAGGTATCTCCAGGGAATCATACTGTTTAACCAATCAGGAGGTGTATTTATCTTTAATGAATATTGGTACACTGCCTCCTTTAGTTTACAAGCCTTCAGTTTGTGATCTGAACATGTGGAAGGAGGTGTAACCCAGTATGGCTGGGGTGCTTTCCACAGCTTTAAACCAGGTCTCCATGACTGCACAAATCTCTGTGTCTTCCAAGGTGAGGACTTCTTCCAGTGAATACATTTTCACGTTGCGGCTCCTAGCATTTAGCACCATAACCTTGAGGTTATTTTTATATGGAGTTTTTATGTTGCAAATTTGGTCCTTGAGACACTGCCTAAAAAAGGCACTATGGGGGCGGCAAGAGCCTTAGCCAGCAGCCAAAATCCCAGGGGTGACAGATGAGGTCTGCTGATCATGTCATCCCAGGCTGACAGATACTGGATGCCCTTAGAATGACACCAGAAACTAAGCCAATTATTGAAGTCAATCATGTTCTGTTTGTATTGAGACATCATCCTAAGTGAAGGTAAAATTCTGCTTAAGGCTATGGACATATCTGCCTGAGACATATATTCCGTGAGCTCAGACATGTCTCCCTTCACACAGTCCAAAGATATAGCCAGTCATTCGCACCAACATGGACTATGACAGAGTTATAACAGTCATAACAGTACCTGTTATTGAGAGACTTGAGCACATGTGTGATATGGCAGATCCTAGCACCTGACAGGCAGCTAACAATGACCTTTGCCTTATCTATCCTGTTGAGAGGGACATCTGTGTGTCTCATGATGGAATTACCTATGACTAATATGTTTGGTTTTGTGTTTTGCCTTAAGGGCTTGACAGGTGAGACTCTGGAGCATGAGCTATTATGTGTATTGTGTTCTGCAGAGGATGTATTATGATAGCATGCTTGTGATTGTGTTTGGGAGGTCTCTGGTGTTTAGGTAGGTTTCTGATGAGGACCTCCGCATATGTAGGTATGTGTGATGTGGGTTTGAGTGGAGTAGGAGGTGAGGTGTACATGCTGATAACCCGCTCATTTCATATGCACTGACTAGTGTGTGAGACAGCATGGATTCAAGGTTCTTAATATAGTTGCATCTCTCACATGTTGAGTTTGTGTGGACTAGGAGTAGAGGGTCGTCGGTGAACATGAGGCAGTTGCTACACTGCTTCAGGATGCCCATGTCAACCAAGCTGGCTGAACAATCTGTGGGAAATTCTCCATCCATAGCATTAGGTAAATTTATATGGTCAGGAAAAGAGGCTGCACTTAGGAGAGGCTAGTGGATGAGAGGTGTGTTGGTACCTCTGAGGCTAGGCTTAGTGTTCCACCTGAGTGCAGAGCAGGGCCATGAAAAACTTCTGGAGGACTGCAAGCAAAGTGTTAAGGGAAAATTTAACAAGTAAAACATTTACATCTATAATCTCCCATGGTAACCACCACTACATGACAGTGCATGATGGTGCACTACACGCAAACAAGCACACATATGGAGATTAAATAAAACAAGAAATAACCCTTTTAACTCAAATTAGCCAATAAGGATGCTCTCTCTCTGAGCTCTAGTCCGATCACTCTCTATTAGATGGGACCCAGACAGCAGTTTCTTCCCATAAGTAGATAAAAACTTGTTTGCTTCATCTTTGTTTGAATTCTTACTTAGATTTAGAGATCAGCAATGCATGCTACACTAGTCACCACTTCTCCAGTTTTTCAATCAAATTAACTTTTATCATCCATGGAACACTACTGTAGCAGCCAACTCTCCTCTCAGTTATCATCAATATGTATTTCTCCCTACAAAATCACATCTTCAGCTATTGTTTCAATCTTTAACATCATTTAAGGTTTGGAACCCTTATACACTAAGTTACCATACCCTAAATTTGAATAACTTTTCCTAATAACCAAAAATTGGCTTTAACCATGCTGTTTGGAGTTAACAGGGGTAACCATTTGCTTCAAGTACCACTTCCCTCCCCAGGATTAGTCCGGTTTTCTTAGTTTACGTTAGAAGTGATAAAAATTGAAATAATACAGAAATGTTGATTTGTGGTTAATAAAAGACTATGGACAGAACAACACATAGTCTACACTGAGCAGTGAAAGTTCTTATGTAACAAAATAGTATAAATGCATGTTTTAAAGGGAGTTAAACTCGTTATTTACAACCTTGCAAACCAGAATATTATAACGTTCATACAAAGCCCATCAAAGAGTAATCAAAACCAAAAAACCAAAGCAACTTTCAAAGAAAAATAATTTCCTTAAACTAATAGACATATAAAAGCTGTGTAACGTGTCATATTTACCAACAAAATCAATGTTGAATTAAGTTCAGGTTTTGTGGACTTTTCCAAATGGAGAAATGTGTTTTTTTTCATGATCATTGTTGACCATTGCTAGATTCTCCTTAGACCATTAACACATATGTAGTTATTCTAGTCACTTATGTGATATTTTCTACATTTGGCAACCCAGATATGCTATGGACTGATAGTAGTTCTCCATTTAATGTATACAAACTTGAAAACTGCGTTGCATTACTAAATTTTAGACATAAAAACATAGCATCCCTACTGCCGTAATAAATGTTCTTCTTGAATAGTTTATGGAAACTCTGAAAGAAGAGCTTAGAGCTACTCTCAAGAATCTAGCCTGGAAACAGTATGCATGAGTATTTCTAAGAGAATATATAGCCACATAACATAGCAGTACAGGCCAGTTGTTAGTCCTTTTTTGAGTCAGATCTGTAATTAAGATAAAATTTCCATCTTTTGATTTCACACAATCCAACAACATAATGAAGACGGCAAAGATAAAAAGCATACGATGAAGACAATTGGAGAAAGTAAAAGACATTTATCCTAAGACAACTTGAAAATAAAAGATAAAGTGATTGTGAAAAAATGTAGAGGCCACGAAGTAGTCTTTCTGCTTTTCAAAAGAACTATATGTAGTAAAATAAAAATTCCACAGTCAACAGTAGAATTTACAGGAAAACAACTGACCCGATTCTGCATGTTTGATTTTAATTCTGATCATTACTGAATCCATTAGCGACAGATGCTTGGGTCTCAAGTGAAGCATTAGAACCAAGAAACAATCCGCCAGGCTTAAAGATTATGTTTATTTTAAAATACAGTTATTTTATACTGAGTGATTTAAAGTGATGTCAATGAGTGTGTCTTAATGTCATAGAGTCCAAGTATTAAAACAGTATTGCATGAATATATAGTTAAACTATTTTCTCAAAAATAAATCATTTTTGAAATGTTGAAAATGTTATTTCACCTTTTACAAAAAGTAGTAGTATTTTGAATGCCAGTTGTATGACTGACCTTTCTCACACTTCAAGCCAGTTTCCTGTAATTCTCAGTAAGATATCATGTCATCAGGGAGTTCCTATAGTTTTTATAGAGTGGCCCAAGCTGCCTGATCTTCTCAGCTAGTCTGCAGTCCTTAGAGGCAAGACCTCACATTTATTCAGTGAAGCAGTGAGGCGCTCTTTTGACTGGTACAACGTCAACAAGAAATGCAGCTGTGAATGTATAAAGATGTTTCTATAGAATGCAATAGCTTGTCTGAAGTGGAACCCTAGAAATAGTTTAAATTTATTTTAGCTGTTAAAGAATTTGCCTTGTAGAATGAATAACACAAATAAATTGTACAATTTAATATCTGTTTTATTAAAGTAAACTAATATGCTTTCCTCATTTTTTTAACAGATTACCATGAGTAAACGGAACTGTCCATTTTCCTTTCACCTTCAGTCTTGAATTAGAAGTCTACAAGCCTTTGTATACACTGCATTTTATTAATGACAAATGTTCGTGTAATTCCTTACTGAATTTGACAAATACTTAATCAAATGTATAGTAAAAGTAGTGGAAAATGTCTGATTATTCCATGTGAATCAAAGCATCACCTGCTCTGCCTGCATTTATCATAAACATTATATATTTTGAGTAGCTATGCTCAAGCTTGATATGTGTACTTATACTTTTAAGAAAAATAAATCAGATTGCTCTGCCATCCTAGTATAGAATGAGCTGTAGTCTAATTTATGTCGCACGCATAAAGTTATGAATAACAAAGGGCTATTATTATTTTTGTGAACTTGATGACATTTATAACGTGGTCCATATAACACTGAAGCTTTATGTTTTATATGCCTGTGATTTATTTCATAAATGATTGGGTTCTCCATTGACCATTTTGTTTATCTTCTACACAAATATATTAGTATTCACATAAATAAGCAACTGAGATAATCACCAAAATAGGATTTTATCTTTCCCACTGACTGATTAGCTGATTCATTCTCCTGTGCCTATTTTATCTTACTTAGGGTGGCAGAGGACCCTATTATATCACATCAATGAATGGGTGCTATGCAGAGAACCACTCCATTCCATAGTAACATTTATATATCTGATCCCCAGATACACTCAATACATATTTCACTGCATCTATGCAGATGACTTAACATCGACAAATACATAACAAATGATGCAAACACTGAATGTTTGTAAAATTGCTTACACAATATTGACAAATGGGCATATGAAAATTACATAGTGAAGGTTACTTTGTATATACATAATAGAATACAACAGTTATTCCTATATTTACCCCCCTGATCAGCTTGAGGAGGTTCAGAGAAAATCCACCAAGGGAATAAAATCAGTATTGCATTTACCATATAGACACATACGTAAGCAATTTGATTTCTTGTCTTTGAATTACCACCATTACTTTAGAGGCATTATTCTATCTTAATATGCTTATAATAATGAGGAATTGAGGGAACTTTTATGTCTTACCATATATAATGGGGAGAAGTCACACAGGCACCAGAACATGAATTATTGTGTTTTATGGCAACAGAATATGAATTGCTGTGTTTCAATGTTTAGAACAGAACAATGAATATTGTTTGTGGCTGACTGTATTCCCCAAATCTGGAAAAGGCTTCTACTGCATATTTGGAAATTTGCTATCTTAAGTTTCAAAAAAAGAACTTAGATTCATGAGTAAACAATTATACTGCTAATTCACAAGTTTCAAGATTCTGTGTTTCTCTACGGCCTTGAGGCTGATACACAGTAATTTACCCGTGAGCACATGTGAACCTGTGTAAGCAAACATATGCTTTTGATATGCCAGAAAAAAAAAGTTATTAATTATAACAATAACATTAACAACCCAAGAAAAAGCTTTGCAGTGTGGAGGGTGGGATTTTCACTTCCTGAATTATGTTATGGACCTAGTTCACTCAATTAAAAGCTGTAAAATACGTGCAACAAAATAGGAAGTGAACATCACACCCTCCACACTGAGAAGTTTCTTCTTAGTTTGTTATTGACTCAGTATAAGTTGCATATTGGGTTTTTCTGAGACTTCAAGGGATAGCACAGGTTTTTGTTTTTGTAATTATAACATTAAGAAATAGGTGTCTGAAAATGTTGCACTGTTTGAAGAGTTAAGCATCTATTCAGGCAAATAATTAAGGTTTGACTACCAGGTAGACCAAGTCATTAGTAACTGGCAAAAATACTGGATATATTAGAAACGTCTTAAAATCTACATATATTACATTGTTAAAAAAGTTGCAGCCAAATGATGGTGTTTTATTATAAAGGCAAAACACTGAGAAAGTACAATAGAGATTGTTCATATTAATTAATGGACAAGATATATTGTTATCTGAAGAAAGACTAGGAAAGTTAGACTTGCTTTCTATTCGTTACAATATATGTATTTAAAGCATTTATGGACCTCTTTCTTGGGAATATCTTGGTCTAAGGAAAGTGAGTGAACTCACTGATTTAACTTGATTATAAATGGCATAAGAATAACAGAATTATGACACGGTTTACAGACAGGATGGTTGATGAATGGAACACTCAATCCAAAAGAGTAAATATTAATGAAAATGTGGCACCCTTTATAGCTGCTTTTGACAGTTTTTTTTTAAATCCTGATTCAATGGGCTTTAGACGGGCATAAGAGGAACAAGCATGCACCAGTATGTGATTGCTTTGCATTGTACTATATTGCATTGCATTGTCTTACTTTGAATTGTATTGTACTCTATTGTATTGCATTATATTGCCCTATAAGATGCCAGTTGATCACAGCAAACAAAGATACACTTATTTGCACATGATATACCCTCCTACTGATTGAAGAAATTACAAATTACTTGACAGCATGTTAAAGGGAAGAAGAAGAAACCAAAGCATTTACCCCCCAAAAAATAAACAATATTTACACACACACAAAAAAAAAAACATATTTTAACAAAATGACAGAACCATAAGGTCATTCCACACAGATTCCATCATAAATTTCAGAATTTAATTCTAGACCTTATTTTCTTTTTTAATAAGCAAAAATACCTTTTGAAGGTCTATAACCATTTCATGATTTCAAGAAATAATTGCAGCAACATTTACTCAGGCAGCATAGAGAGAACAAATGACATGGAAGACCATGTGGCCATAGTCCAACGCAGTGTAGATAGCCATACCAAGTGGAAGTGCAACGCATCATATGTCAGCGATCCACCAGTAGGTACGTCCAACCCAATGGTGAGGGTCATCAGCTGACCCATAATGTGAGGGAGGGTACACAGCTGGACAGATGTGTCCATAACAAAATACACAAGAAATGTAGATATCTAGTGACTGTATGTCCGAATTATATCCCACAAGGCATGTAATAGTCACATACAAAAGGTATGTCCGTATTTCACATACCAAATGTGATAGGAAATAGAATAAGCATGTGAACGAAACAGAAAGAGCATGCAAACAGCCACAACAATAAGGACACATGTAGGCTGAAAGGAACAGTATTATCTGTACCGTCGACTAGGATTACCACCTGTCCCACTTTGCGAATGACAGTCCCTCCTTGGGCAGTTGTGTCCCGAGAAAAACCTGTAACAATGGCAAATGTACTGAGATTATAGGACAAAATTATTCCCTATACGTTATGTAATAGTTGCATTAAACAGGTTTTCTGTATCTAAATTACATAAATGTTATAAGAAACAGAATAAGCAAATGAACTGCTACAAGAATAAGCTTTGATATAGGCAAGAAGTCTAAGTTCTATCCTGTGTACTGACCATGGGTATGTGTCGGCCTGTAAAATGTGATGTGTGTACCAAAAATGTCCCACTTTGGCCAATTGAAAAGGTGGCAACCCTACCATCGACTGTGGGGAGGTGGTGTCCACTACAGTTGGATATGTTTATGGAATATATCCCATCCTGGACATAGGAAAAGGTGGCATCCTACCAATGAGCACAACAGGCTGCCAAAATCCGGAAGTCAGCGGTACAAGCCGAACTTGTCAGGATGTGTCACAGTTGAACGGGTAGTACCCGGGTATACCAAACATGTAATGAAAGAGAAGTTGGGTGTGTACCTATGTGCGTGAGGTATAGCATGTGGAAAGCAAACATGGCAGGGTAGTCCACACAACCATACAGGTACCAGACACATGTAGGGTATTCAATGTGTTACTCTGGCCATGTCATGGGCCAACAACCAAAGCACAGATGTATGGGGTGTGATGAATCTGTGTGTGTGGGGTGGATGGGTAATGGTACAATCCTCCAAGGCGATACTGTGTCGTATGCAGAATAGGTGAACCGGAGGTGTATGAGGGAGCAGCGGGTGAAGCTGAAAGAAACACAAACACATGTATAAACAGCTGCAATACAACCAGACAGGCCATACTATAGAACACAATCCCACAAACAGATGAATATTGAAATGTGCGATACAAATGTATACATATGTCACCAGCACATACCCACAGATTGGTCCTGATGGAACTGGCCATAACAAATTCAACACACCTGGATGGAACTAGACATAACAAATGCAACACACCTGGATGCATAATGGACTACCCAGCATCCCCTCCACATCACACAACCCGCTCCTGTACCTGAACGTCCACCAAATCCAGCCGTACTTGGCCTACTGGTGTGGTGCAGCCACAGCTACACATAGTGACCACTACGTATATGTAGTAGGTAGTGTCACCCTAGGCAGTTGCAGGATTGCACATGGCCTCAGCACATTTTCGTAACTCCAAAACGATGTTCGGTATACCTCTTGTTGTGGATCGGTACAATTTTTGGATATCCCTCATGGGATACATAACCTGTGTAAACATTAGAACGGAAGACATGAAATCCAGTCCTGTAGATATCTGGATAGAAGTTGGAATGTGCATTAGAGGTGTACGACACTGTCCAGCCCTAAGTGGTCATGCATAACCTACTACCCAGGGTCAAACACTTGCCCTTGACGCACGTGTCCCGACACGAATAAGCAGAAATATATTGCACACATTTGCATAGTGGCAAATGGTATAAGGGTGATGAAGGCATTGACGTAAACATGATAACCCTGATCTAATGTGTGAGGGACACTTAATGTGTGTGTAGGTGTGACCGACCATACCTGTCAACCTCTGAGAGCAAGATATCTGGACAAAGCTGTGAATAAAAGTATACCTGTCAGCCTCTGAGAGCAAGATATCTGAACAAAGCCATGAATAAACGTATGCCTGTCAACCTCTGAGAGCAAGATATCTGGACAAAGCCGTGACTAAAAGTGGGATAAGGGCCCAAAAGTATGGACAATTTGTAAAGAAACTGAGAAAGTTGATAGAATAACAGTTTGTACATTGGCATTAATTTCCTGAAGAGTATGAAGTCTGAAACACAAGTGTCTGTCATTATGTTCTGACTTCAGTCTTTAATGAATAGCTACTGATTTGCCAGAAAACAACAGTGTATTACAGAGGTCCTTACATATTTACAGTAACAAACCTTCACATTTGTTTACTGTACCACTGCATACCTGTAGTTAATTCATGTCCAAAATAATAATCCTCATATGAATGCATACAGGAAATAGTCAAATGTGAATGGGAACACCCATTACCGTGGATTATGTATTGTAACCACCCCCACCCATATTATGTATTGCCAACATAAAAAGCTGCTGACAGGTGCTGAAAGACCTGTGTCTGTAAACACAGGTAAACCTCTATAAAATGGACAAATGCTGTCCATGTGCTTCGTCTGACATTTGAACTCAGTCAGGGCAGTTCCGTTCACCAGGTGGACAAGCCTAAACCCAGATCACCACAGGAACACCCTGACAATCAAAGACTTGTATGTGCCAGTACTATAAGCCTTGGAGTTCTGCATATCCTTGGAGTGATTAAATATGCAGCTTGGGTCCAGAGCAGTAGGGAATAGGGAATGTGTAATATGCAGTACCGCGTTTTTCCCAGCAGGAGAATGGATGCCTGTGTTGTAAGTGAAGCGGTGAGGCGTATGTTAATGTAGCTATGCACTATGGGTATGCATATAAATGAGTCAGAACATCAATAGTATAGTGGTTACAGTATCCGGCCAACGTGAATGCAGTCCCGGATCAACTACGACTTCAGCACATATGAGTTAATGAATGCGTGTGTGCTGTAAAGACATTTTAATATGTAAAGGTGAACGTGTGTTTCGCATATGTCCATAAACTGGATTACAGATATTGTACTGGTACCGTCACAATTAAGAAAGCCCACGTAAGTACAAAGACTTAGTAAACATATGTAACCCACAATAAGGATATGCAAGTGCACCTGCGCATGTGTAATCCACTCACAGCATAGCAAACGAATGCTGTTTTCTACACGTTTATTTATATATCTATATATAGATATATATATTTGTGTATAGATATATATCCGCAGACTTAAACTAAATAAATATATGAAAGAAAGAATGTACAGACATATATATATATATATATAAATATATATATATATATATATATATATACACACACACACACACACACACACACACACACACACACACACACACACACACACACACACACACACACACACACACACACACACACACACACACACACACAATTAGATTAATTGATATATACATAACAAATACAGAAACATTTGTCCTTGTAGATATAACACATGTACATAAATAGGCTATGTCATAGCTATTACGGATAGACATACAGACATGCAAGAAAGGTAAATATACTGCTGCTTTCCAAACCATTGCCCGGAAAGTACCAATGTGCCAAATCTGCAAGTTCTACTATTTAAACATGTATATAGGTGTCCTTTGCAGGACTCCAAAAAGTGTTGTCTACAAGCAACAGCCAGTAATAATCGACGCAAAAGAAGTCACATCCGCAGCTACAATATAGCTGTACATGCAACAGTAGCTTGTGCAAGGGTAATAACACATGGGTTGACAGAATGTATGAAATATGTCCTGATATGTGGAGAGTGGATAGTGCTTAGAAGTATGTTCATAATTTATTATCGCTCACATTAAATATGTCTTATGACTACTGTGGAGGGGTGTCAGATATGGGAATCATGGGTATGCAAGAATGGGCCTAGGTTCACAGGTGTTGGTAGGCACAGATTTATTAGGTCCGCCCCATGGGAGTGATTAATATTCCTATGTGGGTATAGCACACGCCTTTACCTTCCAAAAATGAAGAACCCATCTACTGGATATTGTGTAAACCAATAGGGGAAGACATAGGGACTAATATCAGTGTCATGTAAGAGATTATCATGGACGTACATGCGTATGAATAAGATGGTAACCATACCTATCATCCTTTCAGAATAAGACATCTGGACAAAGGCATATTTAAATAAGTACAAATAGGGACTATGTTAAATATTCCTCTGACAAAGTTGGAACATTGATAGAATAATGGATAATTCATTAGTATGAATGTTTTGAGGGTTATTAGCTATAAACTACTAATGTCTGTCATTATCATCTAACCTCACATTCCTTAATGACCTGCCACTAATCTACCAGAAAGGCACAATAATAACAAAGAAGGAGCAACATTATAAGTCTAAGTTTGGGACATTTACCCAACATGTGTACAGTTGAGAGGTATGAAGGTAACCCTGTCCTAAATAAATGTACAGAACTAGTGATATCAGGTGGACAGGTGTGAAGAAAAACGGGATGACAAATGACAAAACATGTATAGGTCAAAAGCATGTACCTCGATAAATGTGAATGAATACTTATGCCCTGTGATAGTCAATGTGGAAGGTTAAAAGTGTCCCTCAGGGTGTTATGCAGTGTTCAGTCTCCCACACTTGCATGTGAGTTCTGTCACTGACGGACATCGCAAATACCGGCGAACACATAAGGTAGATGATAGCATAATATGTTTTGATTAGCACCTGTTGGCTTTTGTGAGGAACACAACACTCTTGGTGGGTGTGTCCTGCAAAAGGAATGTAATGGCATCTGGCCTGAGATTTCTTCTTGTGTGTAGTGGTGTAATACAATGATATATCTTGTATCAGAAAGAGATACATGTGATAGGAAACAGTATTATCGATTATACTACTGCAAGAAAACTCTGGAGGTATGAAAAGTGCTGAAGTAGTCAGTTCAGTATTGACCGCAGGTATGTGTTGACATGTCAAATGTCACAGCTGTATATATAGTACCTATAGGGCTGTCACCATTACAAATGATGAAGGTGGGAACTGCTTTGTAGAAATGTCAGACGTAGCAGGTCAAACCATATCTACTGCCATGCATACTCCACAAATAGACATATTAGCACACAGCAAAGCTTAGACCAGGGGTCATGGAGCCTTGGCCACCGTGTACGAGTACAGGAAGTGTAGAAATAGGCAAGATGTCTGCCGAGCTATTCAACAATATCCTGTAGGGGCATGTAAGACAGCCCCTAAACCGAACGTTGCACGGACAATGTTAGGATATGCAAATTACCCCATTTGTAGGTGAAAGCTATGCAAATGATGTAAATCTGTGATTCATGTAACAGTAAGCTGTCCGTGCAAGAGTAGAGTTATGTGCAGAAATGTACTCGGATGTTAACCGAGTTACGTTCTGCAAGTAGCTAAATGGAGCAATGTCAGCTGCAAATAAAGGATGAATTCAGTTGAAGAAGCATGCCAATGGCCAAATATAAGGCCAGTGGCATATTTTTCCATTTTAAATTAATAAAACTCTGTTTGTCCTCCCCCGATCTCCGGTGTTTAAGCGTCGCGCAGTGGCGCGAAAACGCGCTGCACTTTTAAAACAAGAGAAATATTTAAATACACAGAGAGTAATTATCGTTAACAGTTAGTTCGCCATGCAGGTGAATGGCAAGCTGAAGACAAGATGGCTACTGAGTACTGGTTGCTATGTGTGGAAGCGCTCTGTCAGAGATGTAACCAAGCATTAGTAGGCAATCTGATGCAATTAAGGCTGAGGATAGTGAATCACAATTTGTCGTGCCATATGGGTCAAGCCACTACAGTGGAAGAGTAGGTTAAGGGAACTATCAGAGTAGAAGATAGGTGACATCATGAGTGTGTATGTAGAAAACACTGTAATCCTATCGGAGCAATGTGTCACATGTTTGCTGTCAGTTACTCATCAGTGGAAGAGGCATGTTATGATTTATCCTAGGTACAGTCAGGAAACTGATGGTGTATGCCATGGATATCACTGAAGTTTCATGCAAATCTGCTGACAGTGTGTTCACGCCTGTGCGCGCCTGTAAACCTGAGTAAGCATGTGGGCACACGTCAGCCCATGTGCGCGCATTGAAGAACGAGTAAGCTAGTGTAAGCATGTTGAAGCCCGTGTAATGTCATGTAAGCCAGTGTACACACTTGTAAGCATGTATAAATCTGTACTACACACATCACACATGTACTGCACACTCTGAAACACATGCTGCCAATACTACACACGTCAGTCAAATGGCACATGGATGGATATTAAATCATCAGAATCAACAGTGCTGTAAACTATAATATATTGATGGTCATAGCTGCAATGCATCATGCCTGCTTACATACACCTAGAAGGATATCACACTTTGTGTTAACAAGATTTTAACATTAATACAGTGCTATAAAGCTACCCTGAGCATCAGCACCATGTTGGTCTGTTCCTGCATCTATGTTACACATTACAGGTAGTGGCACAGCTGTCATCATATGCACAGGGTATGGAGTTTCTTTTCCAGAACCTGTCATTGAGCCATCCAAGCAACATGTAAGTATGTGTGTGTGTGAGGGACAACAGTGTTTGCATGTCCCAATGTTGATGCAATGTGTGTGTGTATGTGTTAGCCCAAGCTGTTTGTTTCATGTGTTTGTCTGCATGTACACAGTTTCAGCATGTGTCATGCATATACAGGAGGTTGTGGGACAGCCACAGACCATACCTGCCAAGCTGTACAGATCACCTTTACTGGCCATGGACACCCCTGCATGCATTCAACAATATTCCAGTCCTGCACCTATCAATGTATACACATACATTTTTGGGATCTGTATCACAACCTGTGGATAAACGGGAGTCAGTAATGTTAACCTGATTTGCATAGTAGTGTCAGGTAATACATAGTCATATGAGCCATACTCATCCTCCAAAGTAACAACCACTGCTGACTGTTGCTGAGATGTGCACATGACCGTTTAAAGGTGCTGTACTATCATTGTTGTCAATGTCCCTTGTAATACCCAGCAACAGAATAACTGGTCACTACACAACTATAACCCAGGATCACTACAGCACACAGTATGTGCACTATCACAGAGCCATAGCAGATTTACATTCATCAAAGGTGTTCATGTACAGATAATGCAGCACATTCAAGAGTGCTAATATCCACATACATATCAATATCTATCTACATTACATATATAGAAATAGAAATACACACACACACACACACACACACACACACACACACACACACACACACACACTTGGCAGGGTTGTGATCAGAACACAGACCTAACTACCTTATCACACTACAGCATTACGCATGTACAGAATGTGCTACCATGATTACTAGATCACAGCATTCACACAGGCATACGTCCAGCTTGCTCACATCAGCATCAAAGGCAAAGACACCGTACGGATTCTACGGAGAGTGAATAGTGTAAAAGCAATGCACTGTTGTCATGCAGCGGGAAACTCTCACACACATATACACATGGCAGGATTGGGATTAGAACACAGATCTAACTACCTTATTACACTACAGCAATACGCATTTCAGAACGTACTACCGAGACTACTAAACACAGCACTCCCAGAGGCATACTTCTAGGTGGGTGACATCATCCTTAAAGGCAAAGACGCTGATAGGGAATGCATGTGGTGTGAGGCATCTAAAAGCATTACCATGTTCCCAGGCTGTAGGAAACACACACACACACAGGCACACACTTGGCAGGGAGTTGAACATACACCTAACTACCTTATCACACTACTGCAATACGCATTTACAGAATGCGCTACCGAGATTACTGAACACAGCACTCCCAGAGGCATACTTCTAGGTGGGTGACATCATCCGTAAAAGCAAAGATGCCAATAGGGAATGCATGTGGTGTGAGGCATCTAAAAGCATTACTGTGTCCCCAAGCTGCAGGAAACACACACACACACACACACACACACACACACACACACACACACACACACACACACACACACACACACACAGACACACACTTGGCAGGGTTGGGAGTCAAACATACACCTAACTACCTTATCACACTACAGCAATACGCATTTATAGAACACGCTACCGAGATTACTGAACACAGCACTCCCAGAGGCATACGTCTAGGTGGGTGACATTATCTGTAAAGGCAAAGACGCCAATAGGGAATGTATGTGGTGTGAGGCATCTAAAAGCATTAGCGTGTCCCCAAGCTGCAGGAAACACACACACACACACACACACACACACACACACACACACACACACACACACAGGCACACACTTGGCAAGGCTGGGAGTCGAACATACACCTAACTACCTTATCACACTACAGCAATACGCATTTACAGAATGCGCTACCAAGATTACTGAACACAGTGCTCCCAGAGGCATACTTCTAGGTGGGTGACATCATCCTTAAAGGCAATGACGCTGATAGGGAATGTATGTGGTGTGAGGCATCTAAAAGCATTACCATGTCCCCAGGCAGCTGCTAACACACTAACACACACACACACACACACACACACACACACACACACACACACACACACACACACATACACACTTGACAGGGCTGGGAGTCGAACATACACCTAACTACCTTAGCACACTACAGCATTACGCATTTACAGAATACGCTACCGAGATTACTGAACACAGCACTCCCAGAAGCATACTTCTAGGTGGGTGACATCTTCCACAAAGGCAAGGATGCCGATAGGGAATGTATAGAGTCCCAAGGTAGACGTAGACAAACACATGGCAGTGGTGTGATCGGGGCAACTAAATATCTACGAAGCACCACAACAACACTACATAAATACAGGATTCGCCACAGACAGTACACCCTGCAAGACAGTCAGCCAGTGTGTTCAATGTAGGCATCCATTGTGACGTTGAAAATGGACATCTGTTGCCTGGATGTACACCATCGCTATACAGGATGTCAATGGCCATGCCCATACACAGAGGCACAAGGTGTCACTGGCCATGCCCACACGCTTAGTATCACACATCTGTTTGGAATGTACTGCGTGTCCATCTACACAACGGTGTACTGGGCATGCTTACACATGTAGTAGTTGCAAAGGGCCGTCTTGCATGCACACAGATTCTAAATATGTAAGGGCGCAGTTTGGAATGTACTGTGTGTCCAACTACACAACAGCACACTGGGCATGCTCACACACTTAGCAGTTGCAAAGGGCCGTCTTGCATGCACACAGATTCTAAACATGTAAGGGCGCAGTTTGGAATGTACTGTGTGTCCAACTACACAACGGCATACTGGGCATGCTCACAGACGTAGCAGTTGCAAAGGGCCGTCTTGCATGCACACGGATTCTAAACACATAAGGGTGCAGTTTGGAATGTACTGTGTGTCCAACTACACAACGGCATACTGGGCATGCTCACACACTTAGCAGTTGCAATGGGCCATCTTGCAAGCACATGGATACTAAACACAGAAGGGCACAGTATGGTATTACTGTCCCCATGTACATGACAGCCACTCACATGTATTGACCAGTACACACTCAGGAGCCATCACAGATGTCTCAGGTGCAGATCACAGAGGTACACACCACAGTCTACAATGTAGCCCTCAGACACCACCATGTCGTTGGACCAGTAATACTTCAACACAACACCGTGTGACGCATGACCAGTGGACTGTACATAGGTGTACAGCAACTGTGCAGACTATACATGTACCGACAGGGTTCCATCATGTGTTATGCATTGCAATGATATCACTGTACATAACCAGATCGGCTCTACACATAACAGGGGCCCTGGGTCTTACACAGCTGTGACACATGACTGTCGCTGTACACCAACGAACTCACATGTTCGGATATGTCATACATGTAATTGCAGTGGATATGTGCATGGACCACACACACAACACATATGTACATAGCATAGCTTTTGCTGTCCTCTGTGCAGACAAGTGGCTACAGCAATCATACGCACACAAATGGGAGGTGGGTCCATGGCTGTTGAATGCCAACAGTACATGAAGTAGCAATGTTGACCGAGGACACATTCCCTCTGCACTAGTTACCCATGACACCCATCATATCATACAACAGTCCATGTGTTATGTATGTCAACACACATGTCCACCGATTGCAATGCATACAAACATGGCTACATGACAGGCATGTAGGACCAATACACATGTACAAACTGTAGTGTGCATGCAGCTGCCATGCATGAGCAGTAGCTGATGTAAGTAACTCATCTGTGCTGAACTACAACATGCAGTTGCAATGCAGCCCCATCATTGACACCTGTATATGGTGACATACTGACAGTACGGTAGGATGTACATCAGGAATGGATGGATGTGTGTATGTAAAGTGGTGATCCACCTGTGTAGATGGATGTTCGCCGGGTACGGCTCACAGATGTGTCACAAGCCATCATACCATTCCATGCGCAAACAGTATGCTATGTTACTGTTACTTGATGGTGAAGACATAATACCTACACAGCGATCAGGTGTTACCGACTGTACGTCACTCGACATCTGTAACACTTACATCCTCCCGTGTGCATATAGCAGCACAATTGCCGGACATAGCGTTGGTACACATAATGTGGCCAATACTGCTGCATGTCTGTCATACATATCATCATATAGCAGGTGTATCATTCACAGTACTGCCATGTGTGTTTGCATGTGTGACCATATATGCCACATATGGTGGGGAATACATCCCAATTGTGACACACCCCTATACATTGTTGTAGACATCTGTACATACTGCAGTGTGGAAAGCATGATGTAGGAAGGTGTGGTGTGTGGATCACACACATCAGCTATCCGTATGTGTATGACAGTTGGTCTCCACAGTGTGTTTGTGTGTGTGTGTGTGTGTGTGTGTGTGTGTGTGTGTGTGTGTGTGTGTGTGTGTGTGTATGTATATATGACTGTCTGGTGCATGGAGAGTGGGTGTATGCTACCATATGGAACACACAGGATCCCAACCCCTCATGGTGATGCAGTCAACTAACCTGTTGATGCCATCGGTCTCAGCCGTACTGGCTACCTGTACATGTCCCTTCTCTGTGTCACATTGTGTGGGTGCACAGTACTGTGAGGGTGATGACCACATAGGCAAGTGTCCTCACCTCAACACTATGGGGTATGCATTATAGTGTTGTCGACCCCATAAGTGTGGGCATGTTCCTGCATTGTGACAGGATATTACTGCTACACAGTGAGGCCTCATGCTATCAAGTGGCCTCTAACGTTATCATTGTCCAGACCGCTGTGTACAACCCCTGCACCATGTCAACATACCTGTGATGAGACCTGGTATGGATGTCACGTCTCTAGCCACTGTAGCCTATTAAACTGCACACAGGCTGCTGGATCAGTATATGTGTGGACATCTGTGGTATGTTAGACTTTCCAGCTGTCCAGTTGAGGCTACATATAGCATGCTGAGATTGCAATACGTGCCTGTGAATACTCCACAGTTACACATGGGAGACTGCAAACACTGCTACCTGTAGACACATGCAAGTAGACCATAAGGAGGGAACCTAGGCATCATTACCAACATGCTGTTACTGGTGTTACTGAGACACATAGTGTGAACATATAACAATACATGCTACACCTGTACTACATGGTTGTGCACATATAACAATGCATACTACACCTGTACTACATGGTATGTTTGGTGCATGTCAACAGTACACAACCAATGTAATATACACGTCTCTCACCATTCTTACACAACTAATGTAATATACACTTCCCTCACTAGTTGTACACAACTAATGTAATATACACATCTCACTATTCTGTTCACCCTGTGCATCAGACCATTTGAGCATGTCCCTGCACCGATGGTGTGGATGACAGGGATGCAGCACAGGCTTCATCATATACACAGGGTAATAATGTGTGCCAGAGGCATAGGCTGCACCAATGGGTGACATCATGTGTGTGGGTAAGGGCTGGTGATATGATTGGATATGTCTGTTCAGTATGCATGTGGGTGTTGTGGTGCCATACAGATGTGTTTGCTGTGTGCGTGTATGTGTGCACACAGTTCTGACTTTTGTGAGGCCTACATAGGGGTATTATTGACAGCTCCAGATTGTACAGACCAGGTTGTACAGTTCACTGTGTCCGGGCACAGCCACGTCACCTGTGCCTGCCCGGGGTTGCACGGGCACTACCAGGCAAAGGTACAGATTGGCTACTGTCCGATGACACATGTCCACTGGAACCGTGTCCCCAATGGGAATGTCAAGGGCCACGTCCACGTGGCCTGCTGTGTCCTAGTGTGGACAGCACAGCACCAGCTGCACTGCTACTGCTACAGGCACTATGGGAGTGGTCATGTGAGGTGGCACACTCACGTCGACCTGTACTAGGTGGTGTAGCAGGCCTATGTCCACGTGGCCTACGCCTCACTCCTACCAGATGTTCCAGCACAGACAACTCACGCTCGTGGATTGCCATGCCACGGTCAGGGATTCTGACCATGTCACCCAATCGCCTGTCCAGAACATCAGCAATCTGCTGTTGAGCATTTGGCAATGCCTGGATGTTGTCATTTAGGGTACGGATAGCAGCACTCTGCAGCCTTTGCCCTTCTCTGTTCTGCCATTCAGCACGTGCCTGTGCCGCCATTAGTCTGGAACATGCATCTGGTGATACCAGCTGCTGCGCTCTCTCCTGTAGGTGCATGTCTGCCAGAGGTCCTCCTATGAGCAGCACCGGCCACATGCCTGTGTGGCACATCTGCAGACATTACACTGACACCATGGTGTGGAGACACACCATCTGTAGCCACCACACATTCCTGTTCCACACTAACAGATGCTGACTGTCCTTCCTCTATGGTCACTGGTGATGCAGTATGTGTTGGCAGCAGAACTGTGTGTGGGGAAGAGGGGGACATAGCTGGATTGGTAACCATTGGCACAGATTCAGCCCCTGACAACCCTACCTGTACCTCATGCATATGTTCATCACTGCTAGTATCTGTGGGGACAATAACATCAGATGGACCACAGGAGGGTAATGCACCTACATCACCTGTGAATGCAAAGTAAGACTCTAAATTACAACAGACACAGACACACACACACACACACACACACACACACACACACACACACACACAGACACACACACACACAGACACATACACACAGACACACACGCCATGCATGTGATTTGACAGATGGCATGCAGCATGCCTGTGATACAGCTGACGGCATGCAGCTCAGACATTAATAATGTTAGTAGGCATACCCCCTGGGGTGCACAATACAGCAAGCAGGTGTCATATCAGTAGCCATGCAGTTCACACAATCATGGTAGTATGCATGCATCCCCGTGGTACACCATGTGGACCAGAGCAGTATAACAGTACACATGGCTGACGTGACCTTGACATGTAATCTGCTGAAGTGTGCATTAACATGCATACATGTCTGACACAATGGTGTCCTGACATGTACAGCATCGTAATGGCCATCACATTGCGGTGTTGTTTGTATGCCCTACAGGTAGAATGCATGTTTAGCAAATGTGCATGTGCATGGAAGGGTAGTGTGAGCCATCTACATTGTTCTACAGTGTGAAGTACAGACACTGTGACATTGCATGGCATCATGAGGCATCTATATTGCTATACAGTGCATAATATGAACACATTGCATAGCCATAACTGCATGCATACCCATGACATAACTGTGGATTGTGACCCACGATGCTCAGGTGTGTACACACCAAACCATGCTGTGTCATGTGACAGGTCACTGGAGGACCTACAGATGACACCCCTGCACAACAACTACAGAGTCTTAGCTGCCTGGCAACCGTGTCCACACATAGCCGACTTATCAATTCACCATGTCCAACATGACATTGCTGTACCACACACATGAGGTGCACAGCTAACGGTGATGTTTTACAGCAGCAAGGGAAATGTACAGTATTTGTGGCCTGATGTGGTGTCAATGTCTGTGGAAGCTGTAGTAGTGACTACTGTCATGCTATGACACAGGCGTGATGTTCAACACATCTTATATAGTAGACGTCAGTGACACCTCCACTGGCTGTGCACGGGCTGTTAGGATGCCCAGTGTACCACATCAACTGTATAATTGGTCAACTAAGACTATAATTGGACCATGTGTGGACAATGTGAAACAGGGTGTATACACATCACATCTACTGTGTGGCTACATATCTCTGGCCATCCCCCATGGCCATGTGAGCACGTGTTGGACAAATGTGTGTGATGGCCATCTATCACACATGTCTGTGCTGTCCCATATGACATAAAGCCATAGATGTCAGATATGTCACCATCCACAAGGCTATGCAGACAACAGGTTGTATGTGGGGTATGGGTTATGGGATAGTGTGACATTATTGCAGCCAATACACTATGTGTTTGGGACATGTCAGATGGCACATCACAATGTGTGCACCCATTGCAGGGGCATATGACACAATGGTGACTCCTGTGGGCTGCTCATATCACAGCTCACTGTGTGGTACTGTTTGCGTACCACATGTGTTGTTCCAATGTATAGTACATATGCCTCCATTGTAGAACACCTCCACTGTTGTATGCACAGCTGACCACACATGTAGCAATGACAAATACTCTGGTTTCATGTCAGTGTATCATTTCATTTGTATATATTGCACATGGGTGGCCTGTGTGAATGATGGGTGACATCACCTGTATATCGTGAATGGAACGAACATCAAGTGTACAAGTGTTAACTGGCCACATGGCAAATAGATCTATGCTTTTACATGCCTGATACTGATGACAGTCTCACCTGCAATGGACTCATGTCTGTGCGGCACGCCAGAGGTACCTGTATAGGGGTGACACAGCAGTATGAACATTATCCATGACTATATGACAGCCACAGGGTGCGCTGTGCATGTTAACACATTCGCCTGTACAATAGCATATAGTATTCACATGTGTGCATACACAGGGTAGCATGCTGTAGTATGCAGCATGTGTGTCCACATACCATGCATATGTTGTTACATTACATAATGTACAGTGACACATGCACGTAAATGGGATATGGTAGGCATATGTGCAGTACTGACTTACCAGGAAACTCCAGGCTCATTGGTTGGGAGACACCCACCTCCACAATGGCAGATAGTGTTTGTGGATGCTGTTCTGAGGGTATCCCCCGACTGGCCAGTAACTCCTCAGTGTGTGTGAGTGGGGGCTGGGTTGGTGGCCTACCACCTGTTCCACCTTGTCAATGGCAATTACAGTGGCACACTGTTTTGCATGCCATATCAGGTCCATGCAGTGTCTGCTCACCTGCTTGTAGGTGCGGATATGGCCACCCACATTGTTCACCCTCCTGCGCAGATCCTGCCACAGGTCTTCCCGCTGCTGGGCATGCTGTGGCACATGGCTGAACAACACCTCATAGTTCTCATGGAGGTATGGGATGAGGACATCATCCTCCTGGCAGCTGTAGGCTGGAAGGCGTGTATGATGCATTATCTGTAAGACATAATGATGGTGACAGGTCACAGTTTCAGAGATGTAAAGAGATACAGCTGCACATACATTTCTATGACATCTAGTACATCTGCACAGTTATCTTTGCAAATCACCATGACACTGACATGACTGACGTGTTTGTGTCACACCCATGTAACACCTGTTATGCATTGGATATCATCGCCATATATGTGTGTCACCTCATTACAGTGTTCATACTCCATGTGAATGCTGTCTTGATGTGGGCATATCTGTTTGCCTGCACTGGTGTTCTTACCTATCTGCACATGCCTGGATGTGTCCACGGTATTGCTGTTGACCTTGATGCTGTGTATATGTCACATATCAAGACAGACACAGCCTTAATGGAATTGAGCAGTGACAATGCACACATACGCATGGAAACCTGTACATGCATGTGTTTTGCCATATACATCTACACAGCACTGTACAGCTGTTCAACATCCTGCCACGGATCGCCTGTGTTGCACATGTGATAGACATGGGACAATGGCTAGTCGGACATCATTCGCATTACAGGCAAGGTTTCCTAGCTGTAATCGACAGCCATTATGCCACGGCGAAGTGCATCAGTGCCACATTACTGATCCAGACAGTTGATACTACATCTACTATGTGGCCATCATACCATGTATGACTGGGATGACATGTGCAGCTTTGATGGACAGGGTTGCATGGTATAGTGGGAGTATGTCACATGTATGGCACAGGGATCTGTCCAGCATGTGGCGATCCTAGTATTAGTACGGTGGCTGTCCATGTTGTATGTCGTTCAGATCAGGATATGGACATGTAGCATGTCCATCATCATGGTGCAGCAAATGTCTTTATGCAAGGTAGACAGCATGCTGCATAGTGGAGGTGAGGATTGTGAAGGCTGGTATCACCCATCCACACATGGCCATTACCCCTTAAAGGTGATATGTGATCCAATATTGGTCACCCCAGTGCTGTATATCCCTGTCCAATGATCTCCGTGCTCATGGATGGCACCCAGTCATGACATGGGTACCTTGTATGACTATCTACGGGGCCTGGAGACGTCACCAAGTCAGGGAGGTGTACTGCACAGCACCATCCATTACACAGTGTCCATAATGTTGACCACAGCCTAGGTGGTAGTTAATGGGTACAGGGATGTTCACCTAGTGGTGATAATGCTGATATCATCCATCAGACTGTGCACATATGTCACACACCTCACCCACTCAGCCCATTCTGTATGTTGTTCACAACACTGACACAGCTATTGCTCATAGGTCTTGGCCATTCACATCCTTACACACACAGATGCGTAACATTTGTCTGTGTGGTATGGGCTACAATGAGGGTGGAGTACAACACATTAACCCTGTTCTACTGTAGCTGGCACTGGTGTGATATGCACATGTCACTCTGGCACCTTTTGTAGTTGTGAGTCTGTCAACAGGCCACTGGTAGAACACTCCCGTGACATACAAAGGTATTTGTAATCAAACATCCGTACTATCTTGTACATCGGTACTGCTAACATCTACAGTGATAATGGTTCATGGACATGCACACCATACTCAGCAGGGTTATAGTGCGGTGCCACCTATTATGACTGTCGTCACCACTTGTGGGTTGATATTATCCAACACCCTATCTGTATTGTATGTTCATGCTAGGCACTTGTTCAGAACTTGTGAGTATGTCATGAGCTACTGATTTCTATAGCACCCATTCCACACCATTTCCCACAGGTACACTGGCTGTCCTAAAATTTCCAGCTTGCTTATGGTACAACAGCTGTTGTACACACGTAACTCACATATCCTGTGAGACATGGTTGTATATACATGCATGTCCAACTGTCACGTACCAGTGCTATTGCCTGTCTATATGATGGATATGTCGTACAAGTGGCAATAGAGCAATTGTCTCATGTACACATTAAATGCTCACCTCCCATCATACGACATTACAGCCTGTGGGGGATGCACTTATGCAGCCCTCCTGGGGGTAATGCTGTCACCAACCCTGACTGCACCTGACAGTCATGTTGGGATGCGTAACATTCACAACACACCCCACACATCACATAGTCTCACATGATCTCTACCACAGGCCACACATATGAGGACAACTCGTGCAGTACCTCTCCATATTCTGTGTAGGCACCAGAGGCAGCCTCCATCACGGAACACAGCATCACCAACTTATAGCCCACAGACTCATGTGTGCCCATCACATACAGCCAATAGGGTGTTATAACATACACAACACACCAGTCATAGGTGACTCTGTAGGCAGTCACACTGCAGTTCCACACAGCAGGCTACACAAGGTGACAGTCGCTTACATCTTGCTGTCGGGTAACTGGTTCTGCAACATAACCTATGCACCCATGTCACACCTCACCAGGTACAATATGACTGTCATTCTCCATGTTAGTGTGACTGCCCTGAGATGCCACTTCACAGACTACGTGTGCAGGGACATGCAATAGCTCACCAGTCTTGTAGCCCTGAAGGTGTGGGCCAAGCCCTGGGGAGCATTATGCATTCATCCGGACCCGATACCACTGTACAATGACTGACTGTGTCACTTCAACAGTTGCGTATGCTTCTGCTGTCATTCCACAGGCATCTGGTATCTGTCCGCTTTGACTGACCTGGTCAAACACAATGCTTTGGCACAGATGACCTGCATCTGTCAGTCATGGGAGTACAGATCACATGTGAAGCTCTTGCTGCTTCTATACTGCCTGTCTTGCACAGTTTCCAATAACAGTCAGTGGCGGAATGGGAACTGGCAAGCAAGACATGGGGTCATGTGACACAATACTTACATCTTCCTCTGTAATGCATGCAGGCAATGCACACCATATAATGCACCACTCCAATATCTCTGCAGTGACTGGGACCTGCCTCTAGGCTCTGCAGAGCACACCTGCAATGACAGGTTATAGACAGACCATACCTTTCAGGCACATGCCTGGACCGGCACACCCACAGCTGAGGTGTTCCCATATCCCACTATGTTGTACACACATCCTGGCTAGTTACTTAGCACAATGCATCAGAGGTGCTCCACGTGCAACTAATTGTGTCCGGAACCACTATACACATTGTAACCAGCTACAGATTCAACAACACACCCCACGGTTATCAGACCTCATCTGTTGGTGTACTGGACAGCAGGGCTCAGACAGCTACTACTGATGTGTGACTGACACTACCCCACACTTAACTGGGATAGCCACTCATGTACCGACACATCCATGAGTCATAACCTCCACTCGGCTGGATCAACCCATACACACCACATCCAAGACCAACATTATCCTTGACATGAACACTACCAACATGTGACTGGTGTTCCACACCTGGGATTATCCCCTCATTGGTGGATTCCGAACATATGCTAATCACCCTTGTTAGCCACATCCCGGCACCACACCCTTCACGGCATACACAGTACATGATTACTACAACACCTACTACAGACGTCTTATGACAGCGGTTGTTGACGTCATGACACCTGTTCAGATGGACAATGCACATACAAACACTGAAACATACCCCAGTGCACTGCATTAGCACGTACATGACTGCATGGATCATGCTATTCCACACAGAGCCATGATGGTACTCACCAGATAACAGACACCACTCTGGTGGTCAAGTTCCATGGACATAATGTACAACAACAGGTGGAGGCTGTTGCACAGTGGTGTACAATCCCATGGGTGGAGTAGCTCACTGGTCAGCCTCAGTAGGGCCACGGGATCCCTCATCACATACTCCAAGACTAGCTACGTAAACATTACTGCGACACATTCCGGGGTGTACCACAAGGCATTATAGTGGTATGTCAGTAGTCAATGGCAATACCAACATCTGCTCTCACATACAACAGTCACTCAGGAACATTACAGACCCAGGTGATGTAGGCAACATGCTGTCGGATGGATTCAATGCTAACATTACACCCTCACACTCACTACAGGGCCACAATCCATGCAGGAACATTGCGGTTTCCCTGCAGTCATACCAACACAGTACTAACCTGCACTCTATATGTCCTGGGATACTGGCCCCATGTCACCTTCCAAAGTCCCAAACCTCTGAACGACATGTCTCCACACTAGGCCACTATATTCAGTAATAGCCTTGTATCAGACATTGTGGCCCCTGAATGGCACACAGCAACAGTTATCACACTCCACACAGGTGGAGCCACAATGCACGTGTGGGACTATAGTTCTACACACCTGATTGGACTGTTCTGCACGGCTATGGGGCACATCATCATTGACATCATTCACAGAGACATTGTTGGGCTCTGGTCCTTTGATGCCACCCAGGTTGGACTTGTTAGGGCCAGAACATGGCCCCTACACCTGGTGGACTCCTTTCATACAGTTACCAGGATAGTTGATGATGGTACGGGGGTCCACACATCCTACATTGTCCTCTCATTGCCTTACAGCACCGTTCTCCATTCTGGTACTGCACATCGTACCCTATGTCTCAGGATGTTCTGCAACATGGCTCATGGACAGGTATATATATATATATATATATATATATATATATATATATATATATATATATATATATATATATATAAAATGAAGTCCACATTGCTGCATATTTCACACTAGGCTTAGAAACTCATCCATATCATGTGACATAAAACATAGGTTTTGCAACTGGGACAGTTTCTGCAAAATGGTTGACCTGTGGAATGTTTGAATCATTTTCTGGAACAGAATCAGACTTTTGAACACATTCTGGTCTAGAAACAATGCCTAACTCATTCTTTGATTCAGAGTTTGCATCACAGATATAATGTTGTGACTGCAATGATGGTGATTATGGTACAGGAACCAAAAAAGAGAGAGATGGAGGCAATAAAATGAAACTTGTAACCAAACGAAATTGCCAACACACCACCAAGGAAACTCGCAACTCAGCTGGATGCCAGATTTTATTGAAGTGCAACAAGAAAATAACGCTTGTAATCCAAATACGTTTTCGATAAAAATCTTCGTCAGAATCAGTACAAAAACACACAGTTAAAGGTTGCTCCAGTTATATACCCTATCTAATTGACATAATTAATTAGGTATCAATCAGTAGAGTCACTTAAAAACTAACAAGCAGGCTGGTTTTAAAAAACACTTACAAACCTTACTAAAAATCTAATAAGAAATAACTTACAACATGTTATTGAATAAAATTAATATAATAAGACATGTTTGCATGTGTAATTTTCATTGTATTGTGTGCAAAATTTAAAAACAGTCTAAATAATTAACTCCAGCTCTTAAACTATAAAGTGTATATACAAAAAGTATATAGATTGTTTGTGTGCTGCCATCTAATGATGGTAGTGGGTAAATAACCTCTATACTAATAACTTAGCTGATCTGAGTTTCAATACTGGCTTGATGGACAAAAAGTCATTAAGTCCCGGGGATTTGTTACATTCCAAAACTATTTGCCAGTACAATTCCTTGTATTCTAATTTGTCCTCCCATAAACCACCCCTTAAGTCTTTAGGCACAGAATCTAAAAAAAAAAGGAAAATATTGCTTGTAGGCAAATTGTTTGATGTCTATGCAGTGCATTGTTCATATTCTGCTTTTTGATTTCGTATAAGTGTTCATAAATACGACATCTAAGTTTCCTTTCTGCTTGTTAGTTTTTAAGTGACTTTACTGATTGATATCTAATTAATTATGTCAATTAGATAGGGTATATAACTGGAGCAATCATTAACTGTGTGTTTTTGTACTGATTCTGACGAAGATTTTTATCGAAAACGTACTTGGATTACAAGCGTTATTTTCTTGTTGCACTTTAATAAATTCTGGCATCCAGCTGAGTTGCGAGTTTCCTTGGTGGTGTGTTGGCAATTTCGTTTGATTATGGTACAGGAACAAGATGTCTGCGATTCCTCTTATACTCCACACCCTTAGAGTCTGCCAAACTGGATCTCAGCTCAGCAAAGATGCCTGTAATCTGTCCTATTCGATCAAAACCCTTTGTCATCTGGATTCGTACTGTCTCTCCTTCCCTCAACAGAAGAAGTAATCTGCTCGATCTGTCGTAACTAGATTTCTGGTTATTAAGCTTCTTAAAAAATTGAGCCTTGATGATTTTATTGTTCTTAGGTTTGGGCTGCAACAAACTTGATGAAATAGGTATCATAGTTCTAGTTTGTCTGGAAAGCAGTCTTTGAGCAGATGAGCCAAGAATATCATCACAGATTAAACAAATTCAAGAATATATTGGTATTGTCATACTGACTTTTCAAGTAATTGCTTTGCACTCTGTACTGCATGTTCAGCTAGACCATTGGATTGAGGATATTCAGGACTACTAGTGACATGTACAAAGTCCTATTCTTTTGCAAATTTCTGAAACACCTGGCTAGTGAATTGAGTACCTTTGTTAGAAAAAAAGTTATTGTGGACTACCATGAACTGAGAAATGATGTTTCAACTTAGTAATAACAGCAGTTGAGGTTAGGTTTGGTAGCAAGTCAATCTCAAACCAATTTGAACAAGGGGCTACCAAAACCAAGTAGTGTTGATTGTTCCACTCGAAAGTAACAGTTGCTACTGTAGACCAAAGTAGTTCAGGAATTGGTCTTAGTTGAAGCGATTCTCTTTGCAAATGCGATTTAGTACTATTGCATACTGAACAAGAAGAAAGAAAGAACTCTATCAATGTCTTTTGATAATGAAGGCCAAAATACTAATTTTCTTGCTCTTCCCGTAGTGAATGATAAACCTGGGTGACCACGATGCAAAGTCTGAATATATGCTTGTTGTAAGGAAGCAGGAACAACAATTTTAGGACCTTTGAAAATAATGCAATCTTCCATCAACAATTCACCTCTGTAAGGAAAATACACTTGCACCTCAGGTGATATACTATATTGCTTTGACGGCCATCTAACATTAATGTAGTGATTAAGCTTTTGTGAAATTGAATCAGTCTTAGTGTGATCTCCTAACTCATCAAGTCTAGTAGTGGAAACATTATGCACTGACATCACGTCAAAGTCAAAAGTCTCAGCATCAAGCTCTGGTGTTGTACTTCCAGGTGATCTAGATAAGGTATCAGCCAGACAGAGCAATTGCCATTAGTGTAGACCATTTTGAAATTGTACTTTTGCAATTTGAGCATCATTCTTTGTAATCTTGCTGGAGCAGAATGCATAGGCTTCTTTAGAATAGTAACTAGAGGTTGATGATCAGTTTCCATCTGAATAGCTCGACCATGAATATAATCATGAAACTTGGAACATGCAAATACTATTGCCAAAAGCTCTTTCTCACCTTGAGCATACAGCATCTCAGTTTGAGTTAGTGTCCTAGATACATAAGCGACTGGTCTGCCTTCTTGAAGAATAACTGCACCAAGACCAAATTTTGAAGCATCCCAGGAAAGAACAACTGGTTTATTGACATCATAGTATCTTAATGTAGGTGGGTGGCAAATTTCTGCTTAAGGTCATCAAATGCCTTCTGATGATGTTCCAACCAGGAAAATGCAACATTTGTGTGTGTTAGCATTCTTAAAGGTGCTGTCAACTCACTGAAATCTGGTATAAATTTTCCTAAATAGTTGACCATGCCAAGAAAATGGTTTAAACCTTGTACGTTGTCTAGTGCTGACATTTCTTGGTCAGAGCAAGTCTCAAACCTGTACTTGTAAACAAATGTCCTGCATACATAACTTCTGGAAGTCTGAATTTGCACTTCAGAGGATTGAGCTTTAAGTTTATTTCATGTGCTCTGTCTACAACTTTCTTGAGGTTTCTGTCATGGTATATTTCACCATGACTTTCAACTAATAGCTCATCTACTATTATGGCAAAAGGATAACCTGAAAAAATTAGTTCCATCACATGCTGGAAAACTTCACTTACAGAATTTATTCCAAATGGCATCCTTAGAAATCTGCATCTGCCAAATGGAGTTAGAAAAGTAGTTAGAAATGAGGATTTGCGATCAAGCATCACTCGCCAAAATGAACTCTTTGCATCTAAAACAGAAAATACAGTGGCATTCGGTATTAGAGCTGCAAGTTCTGCTTTGGTCAAATCCGTTGGATCAATGCATATTCTGATTTCATCTGAGCCTTTCTTATAAGCTACCATGGACGACACCCATTCAGTTGGTTCTGTGACTGGACAAATCAAACCTTACTGCACCATTATATCCAACTGAGCTTTAACATTATCTTGCATAGCTATCTGAACTCTTCTTGCTGATCTGGCCAGTAGAGTGATCTCTGGGTCTAACTTCATGGAATACACAACTGGAAGTTTGCCCAATTTATCATCGGAAACATCAGCATTGTTTGTTTGTGTCTTTCGGCTTTTCCCAGTTAGGGGTCGCCACAGCGGAACTCCGGTCCGCTAATGATTGGCAGTTGATTTTTATGTACCGGCTTGCCAGGCCTGACGCACAACCTTCAACGAAGGTATGCCCATTCACGCATGTCTCCACGCAGAAGATGAAAACATCAGCATACTCTAAGAAAATGGCTTCAGAAAAACTTGAACTTGGAACTGCACTCACATGATCTTCTGTGTAAGCTGTAGTAGCTGATTCATAGCATTTATAAGTGTTTGCTGTACCTGTTTCTGCCTGTTTTGTGAAAAAAAAAAGAAAAAAAGAAAAAATATCTCTTGTTTTTCCTGCTTTACTAGTTTAGTCCAGTTTCAGAGTTGCTGATTCCTGGGCTTTGGTTGTAGTTCCTGTGTGCTGTTTCCTTGCCTTATTTGGGGGAAGGGAAGCTACCTTGCTTACCAGTGGGAGTGGGAAGCATTGAGCTGCCTTTTGTCCAGTTTTGTGAGGTTTCAGCCAGTAACTAGTAGTTTATTGGTCGTTTTGGGCCAGTTTCTAGCTTTTTCCAGCCCCTGGTATAAAACTTTCAGCTTGTACCTACTCAGCACAGACTCCACGTGGGCCAGCAGAGTAATCCAGGCTGCAGAGAGCTGAATAAGTGACTTTTCTTGATACTAAGTATATTTTTGTTGCTTTCCACATCTGCATACCTAGCAACTGTATTTTGCCTGCCTTTCTGTTACATTGAAGCTGTTTTACTGCATTTAACTTAATATTGCACTTGGAATCCTTGTTTGTTACTATTTGACTGTATTTGTAGCAAATTCTTCTGTGTAAGCTGTAGTAGCTGATTCATAGCATTTATAAGTGTTTGCTGTACCTGTTTCTGCCTGTTTTGTGAAAAAGAAAAAATATCTCTTGTTTTCCTGCTTTACTAGTTTAGTCCAGTTTCAGAGTTGCTGATTCCTGGGCTTTGGTTGTAGTTCCTGTGTACTGTTTCCTTGCCTTATTTGGGGAAGGAAGCTACCTTGCTTTCCTGCTTTACTAGTTTAGTCCAGTTTCAGAGTTGCTGATTCCTGGGCTTTGGTTGTAGTTCCTGTGTACTGTTTCCTTGCCTTATTTGGGGAAGGGAAGCTACCTTGCTTACCAGTGGGAGTGGGAAGCATTGAGCTGCCTTTGTCCAGTTTTGTGAGGTTTCAGCCAGTAACTAGTAGTTTATTGGTCGTTTTGGGCCAGTTTCTAGCTTTTCCAGCCCCTGGTATAAAACTTTCAGCTTGTACCTACTCAGCACAGACTCCACGTGGGCCAGCAGAGTAATCCAGGCTGCAGAGAGCTGAATAAGCGACTTTTCTTGATACTAAGTATATTTTTGTTGCTTTCCACATCTGAATACCTAGCAACTGTATTTCGCCTGCCTTTCTGTTACATTGAAGCTGTTTTACTGCATTTAACTTAATATTGCACTTGGAATCCTTGTTTGTTACTATTTGACTGTATTTGTAGCAAATTCTTCTGTGTAAGCTGTAGTAGCTGATTCATAGCATTTATAAGTGTTTGCTGTACCTGTTTCTGCCTGTTTTGTGAAAAAAAGAAAAAAAAGAAAAAATATCTCTTGTTTTTCCTGCTTTACTAGTTTAGTCCAGTTTCAGAGTTGCTGATTCCTGGGCTTTGGTTGTAGTTCCTGTGTACTGTTTCCTTGCCTTATTTGGGGGAGGGAAGCTACCTTGCTTTCCTGCTTTACTAGTTTAGTCCAGTCCCAGAGGTGCTCATTCCTCGCCTTTGGTTGTAGTTCCTGTGCACTGTTTCCTTGCCTTATTTGGGGAAGGGAAGCTACCTTGCTTACCAGTGGGAGTGGGAAGCATTGACCTGCCTTCTGTCCAGTTTTGTGAGGTTTCAGCCAGTAACTAGTAGTTTATTGGTCGTTTTGGGCCAGTTTCTAGCTTTTTGCAGCCACCTGGTATAAAGCAGCTAAGCGTTAAGCGATTTAAGCGGAGCTGCCACTGTTGCACACTAGGGCAGTGCCGGTTAAGCAGGTTTAAACTATTCGGCTACCTAAAGTCCACTCTTCAAATTTTCCCTTAAAACTACCTTCCTCGAACTATACTACTGATCAAATCAGCGTATCCTACAACTAAAAAGATCAACTCTACTTGACTCCAAGTAGACTATTCTCTATCTATTAAACCTAGCACTTGCTCCTACAGTACTTATTACCTTGATACGGCACTCTTGTCATAGATAGTACCCCAAAAAGGCAACCCCATTTCTCGGTCACCCACGTCCCCGGAATCTTTTTTAAAGTTTTTCGTCTACCCTTCTAGCATGTCGAGGATCAGTTGCTAGTGTCCTCTCCTGCTCAGCTGGTGAACCTGGGAATATTGAGGCAATGTTTCAATTGCCTCATGTACACAGAACAACCCTTTCCTCCTCCCACAAAACACAAATACATGCGAGAGATGCAACTATACGGCCAAACTGGAGGCTGAGCTCTCTCAACATAGGACTGGCAAGACCAGTCAGGAGGAGAAGGTTACCACACACACTATAGACCCAGTCTCACATAGTACCATTACAACCTCAAATCATACACATAAACACACAAAGACATACTCGGAGGCTCTGATCAAAAATCTACCAAAACAGCAGAGGCCACCAAAGCAGACACCCAAACAACCACCACCTCAGAACACAACACCCGCAACACATAGACCTCACAGTCAGAGTGTCAAACAGTCACAGCCCTTAAGGCCAAACACAATGCCAGACACACTAGTCATTGGTGACTCCATAGTCAGACACACTGATGTCCCGCTCACCAGACTGAGTAAGGAGAAGGTCACAGTAAGCTGCCTGTCAGGCGCTAGAATCCGCCACATAACGCAAGCACTCAGGTCTCTCAACAGCAGGTACAAATATGACTCAGTCATTGTCCACGCTGGTGTAAACGACCTGAGACGTACCTCCTTGGACTACATGAAAAGAGACATTGAGGAGCTCTCTGATTATGTAGCCCAGGCAGGTATGACCCTGACCTTGAGCAGTATCCTACCTTCACCAAGAATGATGCCACAATACAGAGATAAGATGATCAGCTTTAACAATTGGCTTAAACACTGGTGTCATTCAAAGGGGATCCAGTATCTGTCTGCCTGGGATGACATGCTGGACAAGCCACGCTGCTTCAAGGGACGGCTTGCACCTGTCACCCTGGGATTCGGATATTGGCAAAGGCTCTTGCCACCCCATAGTGCCTTTTTAGGCAAGGCTCAAATTCTAAACCTACCACCCTAGAACACAAAAAGGAAAAAACTAAGGGTAATGCTGCTCAATGCCAGAAGTCTAAATCTCAAAATGCACGCACTCGAGGCCCTTCTCAGTATGGAGAACATCGATGTCTGTGCTGTGACAGAAACCTGGTTCAAGGCTCCTGAGAGCACCCCAGCGCTATCAGGTTTTACCTCATATCATGCGTTCCGGCCCCAAAATCCGGACAATACCAAGAAAGGAGGGGGTATCCATATTCATCAAGGACACCCACACCTCAAGACTGGTGGCAACGCACGATGCATCGGAGACCATCCAGGTGCAATTAACCATAGGCAAGACTGCTCTGCAAATTGTAGCATGTTACAGGCCACCCTCACAAACTCAGGAAACTCACATGGCCTTCCTGAAAACACTAGAGGGATAAATGTATCACCAAACACCATCATACTAGGTGACTTCAATTACCCTAATATAGACTGGGAACACTACTCAAGCCCAAACACCCTAGCCCAAAAGTTCCTGGAATTCATAAACTCAAATGCCATGGAACAACTAGTCACCATCCCCACAAGAGGAGATAACATACTTGATCTCATCATCACGAACATGGGAGCACAATGTTCAACACCGGAAGTATACCCCTCACTGGTGAGATCAGATCACAAACTAATCTCGCTGGAGGTCCTCATCCCACCCCACCTGAAATAAAAAAGACCACAGTAAAGAACTTCTCAAAAGCCGACTTCACACTTCTAAAGACTAGTGTGGTCTCCTTTCAGGCCCCGAGCCGCGGAAAACAATACTCAAGCTGCTGAATCACTTACAAACGCCTTCTACCAGCACCTGCAGGACTGCATGGATAAGGCAATCCCAAGCAAAACAAAGACTCTTTGTACCAAAGGCAAGCGTCCAGTCTGGTGGACCCCAGCCATAAACAAACTCTACAACAAAAGGAGGAAGCTACTACAAGATAGAGCAAAATCCTTAAAAGGTAAGACACCCTTGATCACTATAAGTAAAAACTAAGAGCTCTCATAAAATCATCCAAAGCAAATTTCGAGAGAAAAATAGCTAAAGACTCAAAAGACAATCATAAGGCCTTCTTTAGCTATGTTAGAAACCTAGGAGGAAACTCCCAGATATGCTCAGAACTAGTTCAAAATGATGTGAAGATTACTGATCCTACAGACATTGCCAACATACTGGCTGACAGGTTCAGTGCAAACTTCTCCCCTCCCCAAAAGGAGAGATATCTATACCAAATGAGTGCAGCCCCCAAACATCTCCAGCGCCCAAGTGAGAACTGCTCTCTCCAAAGCAAAAACACAGCATCCATGGGACCCGATGGTGTCCCCGGCTGTGTGCTCCACGAACTCAATGAGGAATTAAACCCACAGCTAGGACAGCTGTTTAATCAAAGTCTTACCTCTGGATACGCACCCAGGAGTGGCGCACTGCAACTGTGGTCCCACTTCACAAAGGCGGTGCCTCCACAGACCCTGGAAATTACCGCCCATTAGCTTGACAAGCCTTATCTGCAAAGCCATGGAGAGGATCATAATGGACCTCATAAATAAAGACATAGGGAATTTGCAGACTTTGGATCCAACCCAGTTTGGCTTTGTCAAAGGCAGATCATGCCTTTTAAACTTGGTTGACTTTTTGAAACAGTCACCAAAGCCATTGATGAGGAAAGGCAGTCCATACAGCCTACCTCGATCTGGCTAAGGCCTTCGATACAATACCCCACTCGGGTATCATTGAAAAACTCATCAGCTTAAATGTTAACCCATACATCACAAGATGGGTTGCAAACTGGCTGAGTGACAGAACCCACAGGGTCAGAGTTGCTGGCGCCATATCAGACTCAAAGCCTGTCACAAGTGGTGTCCCACAGGGCTCAGTCCTGGGCCCACTCTTGTTTGGCATCTACTTTTCCAAGTACAAGCAAACACAGGAGGGTTATGGCTGACAAAGTTTGCAGATGACTGCAAACTGGGCGCCATAGTAGAAAACACATCTGACACAGATATCCTTCAGAAGGGTCTCACAGAAACGGATAACTGGTGCCAGAGCCATGGCCTAAAGTTAAATGCCAAAAATGCATAGTCATACCCTTCGGGAAAAACAAGGTTACCCCTAGCTACCAAATAGGTGGTAATCCACTGAGCACAGAAGAAGTTATCAGGGACCTGGGGACCCAGGTTGATAGTAGTCTGTCATTCGACACCCATGTAGCTAAAGTAGTTAGGAAGTCCTTCTACATTGCCCACCTTATCATGAAGGGATTCTCATCTAGATCAAGGGAGGTCATAGTCTCCCTTTACTCATCACTCATCAGACCAATGATTGAGTACAATGCCCCATTCGGAATGTATCTGACCCGACACTTGCAGCAGCTGGAGAGGCCACAAAAGTTCCTCACCAAAAGGATAAAGGGTCTCAAAAATCTGTCCTATGCTGCCCGACTGAAAGAACTCCAGCTCTATTCAGTCGCTTACGCTTGCTCAGAGGTGACCTTTGCCTAACATACAAGGCCATGTCAAACCCAGATTTGATGAATATGCTTCACCTCAAAAATCTAGATCCATCAGAGCCACAAGGGCGGAGACTTAAACCTCGACACGGCTATTAATAGGACGTGCTGGAGAGATAGATTCATCACCCAAAGACTCCCTATGCTGTGGAACAAAATCCCGGTACATGTGAGGCAGAGCACCTCGCTGGCCTTGTTCAAGAGAAATCTTGACCAATGGATGGGAGATCGCAGATATACCCCAGGAATTACCTCAGTGTCACTGCTCGACAGAGGCACAGCAAAATAATGGGTATAGTTCCCCATACTAAAGGGGTGGCGTAAGCCACAAAACAATGGGCTAGGCTTATAAATGCCCTCGGGCAGATAGCCTAGTATGAACCTATGAACCTATGAACCTATGATGAACTTCTTTAGAAAAAGAAAGCATATTCATTCTTAAACTATCTTTGAGACCCAATAAAAACTGCACTGGTCATTGGACTATGTAGAATAACAAGTTGTGACAGTTCTCGGCCAAATAACATAAAAGTATTACTGAACCTTCAGTTTGAATTTCTTCACCTCCATAAGCAACAAGTCTCACATTGCTGGTTACATTGAGTTGTTCATCAGTTCTCACTTATGCAAATGTATCTGCTGATATAACATTAGACTTTGACCCAGTGTGTCCTTTGAGCTCTGTTGATTTTTCATTAATCTGGACAGTACAAAACACTTCACTTCTTGTTAATAAGTTTACTGCATCAACTCTTTCCCCAAGCACTGATACACCATCTAAATAGAAAGCTGACTGTTTGGGCTCTACTTGATCAACTTGCTTTTTTGTGTGACCTTTCTTTACAACTGTGTGAGGCTTACTTTTGATTTGCAAAACTTTTGGAAATGGTTCCATTTTTACACTTGTGACATTGCTGACCAAATGCTAAGCACTTCTCTCTTTTAGACTCATGATTTGCACCACAATTGTGACAGTTAACAATAAAGCTAGATTTGGGTTTTGCTGACTCATGTTTATGTTGCACTGATCTTGCACTTTTACTGGAACTTGCTAGAAAACCATGAACTGCCACGTGCTTAGGCCTGTTCTTGTTTATCACGTGCTGCACACTGTCTACGTTTGCTCTGGAGCTCACTGAAACCATGCCTTTGTCACTTGCAAGCATACTCATATGTCTTTCTGTTACCTCATGGGTCTGACAAATCTCTACTGCCTTGCTTAATGTTCTGACAAATCTCTACTGCCTTGCTTAATGTTAAATCACTGTCACCAAGCAAAATCCTTCTCACAGCAATACTATTAATACCACATACAAGTCTGTCCTTTATCAGCTTATCTTTTAAATCACTAAATTACATGTTTTAGCTCTGATTCTAAAGTCAATTATATAAGCTGCAAATGTTTCCCCTCAGTTCTGATCTCTTGTGTAAAACAAATGCCTCTCTGATGTAATATTCATCTTGGGGTTGCACATTTCTCTAAACTTGCACTTCAAACACTCAGGACCCTCCCTTGATTCAGATTGCACAACAATATGGCTGCCTGCACCTTCTCCTTAATAACCTGCTGGTGCATATACACATGAATGCTCTCTTTCTATGGCCTCAGACCCTGCTAGATTTGGCAAAATGAATGCCCTGGTACGTGCATCTCTATATGCATAAGCTACTTGTTTGAAACTATCTTACTCTTGCTCAAATATTCTCCATTTTTCTGCAATATTCTGATTAAACACAACTGGTTGGGGTTTTTGAAATCCATCTGCCACATACCAGCGAATGATCTTGCAACTATGCATGAATATATACACATGTGCATAAGTAACTGGCATACACAGTACTTACTCAATGCCTTTGTGCTTTGAACTTTTACTTTCTTTCCTTAAGCTTATTAGAATTATGTAAAAGAACAAACTTGTAGTACTTTCGAATAACTGGACTTTGCAAAATAAACTTCTCGGGCTTTTCAGTGCTTTACTGTACTTTGCAAAATGACTTCTCAGTGCTTTACTGTTTTTTGTGAAATAACTTCTTGGACTTTTCGATACTTTATGGAGCTTTGCGAAATAATTTCTCAGGCTTTTTGATATTTTACGGAATCTTTGATTGGTAAAGGCAGAAATGCTAAAGTCATTTATCATCACTTGCTACACTCTCGGAATTGGTAAAGGCAGACATGCTAAAGTAATCGCTCTGAATTTTATCAATAAAGGCAGGAATGCTTCAGTCATGTGCCATCACTTGTTAAAGTCATCAGTTTAAGAAACATTTGAGAAATTTACTCTGTAACTGAATAATTCACAAGCACTGTAATACTCTTGTAGTCTTTTGTAAGAAATACCTCTTATTAGTGCAAGAAACATATCAACCAACTGTACAACGTAAATAAATCGAACATCTGTTGCCCAAAACTCAATAGCTTTTGAAGTAATTGTACTTTCCAATAACTGCATACAGCAGACTGAAATGGGCCAGATATGGTGTTACCTTGCTAGACAACTCTTTACATTACAAGAAGCACTCTGTAATGGCTGCACTTTACGAATCGACACACCCAGCACAAGAACTTTTCTTTGAAATAACTATGCTTTGACTGAATTGCATGAACTAGTTGCACTTTGCACAAAATTCACTCTTTGAAATACATGCACAGTAATAAGCACACACTGTAAGCACTTTTACACACTCTGAGATACTTTGAATAATTTTAATTACACCCTTGATGCAATACAAAGCCTTAGTTATGCCCAAACACAGCACTTTGCGCAAACACATACAATCACCTTGCTTTATTTTTGCTTAATGTGCCTTTTTCTTTTATTATTATATTTATTTTGCTCATTTATGCCTTTTTTATGCCCAGTGTACTTTTCTTGTGCTCATTCACATACCCAGTTTTGCCTTAAACACACTCGTTTTGCTTTAAATATGCTTGTCTTTTACTTTACTGTTAGTCGTTTCATCAAATACTTTAATCTTAAACATTTTCTTTAGTTAACAAATTGCTTTTGTACTTTCTGCTTGCCTGATAATGTGGTTTGAGCCCTTGTAATGCCCATTTTGCCTTCTTTTACATCGAGTAAACAATTCTTACTATTTCTTATTACCTTTGATTCTTTCTGGTTATGTCCGTACTCTTTTTTCTCACTTTTACCTTTGCTCTCATTTTTATATCTCATGGCTCAGAATGTTCTTCTCTCTTCCATCCCACTTTTGACACCATGACACTATCATGTTAGGACACAAATAAATGAGTCTTCATGGGTTCTGTTCAAGCAGCTTTATTTTATACAAACACATCACTACAGAGGTTTACTGACTATAACTTAAGTAACTTATATACAAACTAACAACTGCGATCATACATGCTCACTCTCGGGCTTCTTTTACAAAATGGCACTAGGGATTGTACATGTCTGTAATTTATACGTGCACATACAGCCTTGCATGCTTTTTAAAGATGTAGCACACACACATTACACTCTGATCTACAGTAAACTTCAGTAATTGTCACTAATCATGTCTTGGATTTAAAGAACATTTGATGCAATAGTATATAAAATTATAATAAATTAATTATACAGGCCAGTGATGACTCCCTTGGTAGTATACTATTGAAACATATAGGCAACTATTCTTGGGGTAATAACACGTAGAAAACTCTCTAGAAAGAAGGGTTAATATTTGGTACTGAAGGGCTATTTACTGGATGCACAACTTTCTAAGATTTTTGTAAGCCACAGTAAAGAGAAGGATTGCTTTACAAAAGGATGGAAAAGTTGTCACCATACTGCATGCATTGTATTGTCAGAAATATGACAGCTTAACTTAAATACAAAGGAATAAAAAGAAATGCACACTGGGGAAACTAAGAGAAGAACAGAGTGCATGTCACAGGGAAACAGCAGCAAAAGTAAAAGTATGAAGTGACTTAGATTATTCATACCAGAACAAATAAAATTAAGTAAATGTCCACCTATTGAAATGTCAGCATTCAAAATGCAGAGTGCTGATAAGTTGGGAAAAAAAGACCAAAAACCCAGAGAACAGTGACTCTCAAAAATCTCTCTTTTCCTTAAAACTTCTTTTTTTCAGGGAGAAACAAGCTCCCCCTGTCCCGAACCTATAGATACCACATCTGTGATTGCCATGCCTCAGAGAAAAGGAAATAATCTGAGAAGTGGCATCTTGGACTTAATGTATGCAAGTCTGATCTTTCAGTCATTTGGTCTCTGTATTTTGGAACTAGCTCTAGCGGGTCCTGACATTTCAAATGGTTACCTAAGTAGCTATATGAGGAAGCAATAACAAGGTGCAGAGGATGCTAGGATGTATGCTACAATGAACGACCAGAAGAAAATGGAAAATAAATTAGCCCTTTTTCTAAAGAGTTGCTTAAAGGTTTTAGATATTGTCCTCATAAAATTGAATGACTGTACCAAAAGCACTATATGGTTTGGTTAAAGTATCATTATATGTGTACTCATCAGGAAATGGGGGAAGGATTTCTGATAACAGGTAAATACTAGACACTCAGCCTGCAGACTATTACTTGTTGAGCCAATAACCAAAAAGTGACTGAAGGTGAAAATCAATCCCTATACTTTGTGACTGTGAAGTAAATACTTTAACCATCATGCCAATCCTCAAACCATATACATGATAGTGGTCACACTCAGCCAGATTCAAACTCATGCCTTCCTAACTTTACAGTCTCTAAAGCTGTACACTAACTGCTGATGTCACAAAAAAAAATCAAAATAATCCATTGAAATTCTCTAACTGTGATTCAGACTCAGAGCATGGTGGTCAGCGTGCCAAATCCTAGCCACTACATCACCAAAGATTAGGGAACAGCCCCCCCCCCCACACACACACACTTTTGCATAAACATTCAGAAACCTCAGCAAGATGAAGTCAAAGTCAAAGGAAATTTATTGTCATTTAAACGCAACAAGTGAAGTCTAAACAAAATTACATGCATCATGCTCAAACTGAGAAGACAAATACATGCATACAATTACACATGCTTAGAAGAGAGACACATATACATACATACAATTACACTTGTATCAGACCTAACACTTACCTTTCTCTTAGACAGTTATATTATTACTTATTACAACAATTATTCTATAGATCTCTATAGCAGCTGATTGGTTCCTTATTGCACCTGTACTTATTATAAAATGTAATTCATATGTTCTCTATATTATGAGAATATCTAGCAGTTTGTATTGCATGTAATTTTCTTGTAAACTCATAAGTTAATTGTGATGTCTTTTATTTTATTTTATTTAACATTTGTTGACCAGGAATGTCCGACTAGGTTCCACAGAGCCTGTTTTCAGTGGAGGCCCGGGGAGAAATGCTCCAGATGCATGCCTTTGGAATGTGGGAGGAAACCGGAGTACCTGGAGAAAACCCACGCGAACACAGGGAGAACATGCAAACTTCACACAGAAGGCACCCCAGCCCAGAATTGAACTGGAGAACCTCTTGCTGTGAGGCGACAATGTTAACCGCTGCACCACTGTGCCAATGTGTCTTATTGTTATTGCACATTGTTTGGTTATCACAAGACCTGTCAGCGTCTTGCATCCCTAAGATTAATACCAGAGCTCAAGAGTCTAATTGCTTGAGGGAAAAAAAAAACTGTAACTGAACATGGTTGTTTTACAGCATACTTTGCAGCATCTTCTGTCAGACAACAGGCATTTGAACAATTCAAAAGCAGGGTAAGTAGGATCGCTTGTTATTTTTGTTGCTCTGTCATAACAACTTCTTGTACATAGATCCTTTATCACTGGAAGTTTGGATCCTGTTATTTTCTCCACAACTCTGACTACCTTTTGTAGGGCTTTTTGATCTGTAGCTAAACAGCTTCTATGGTACCCCTGTAGAAGGAGAACAGGATAGAGGGAGGTAGGTTTGACAGGAGCAGAATTCAAAATAATTACTTGTCTCATTAAAAAGGTATGCAGGAAGAAGACACAATCTAATGTCTCAGGGATAATAAAAGCAAATGCATTTCCAATGATGGGGACTATAAATGCATGCATCAGCTTCCACGAGGTTTTAGGCTGAATGCAATGGGGAAATAAATGATACTGGGAAGACTATAACCTTAGACTAAGTAGATTTAGCAGTTTATCTAATAAGTGGAGAAAATAGCAAAGTATGTGGTCCAAGGGATTGTTGCTCACTATTCTTTATTTATACATTTAGTAACCAAGTAAACACACTGCTCTATGGACCCTTTTCAGGTAAAACCCTAGCCATGTGGTGCAAAATTAATCCAAATAACTTTATAAATTTGATAAACCACAGGCAACAGAGGTGCAATATTGAAGTTAAGTACAATCATAATTATGTACACAAAGATAAAATCGAGAAAAAAAAAAGAAAAATGGCAAGAACAAAGCTCTGTTATGAATGTGATATATCTGAGAAATGAGAGAATGAATACGAATGAAAGGGAGGAGGAAGAAGTGCGAGAGATAAACAATGTAGTTCAAAATAAGGAGAAGGAGGGAATAAGAATGAAATGATAGGTGAAGTGAGAAATGTAACGGAATCAAGACAATACATTTATGGGAGTGCGTTAACTCATATTGACTAGTGATTGGAGCGGACTTCAATGGGCATGTTGGTGAAGCGAACAGAGGGGATGAGGAAGTGATGGGTAGGTATGGTGTTAAGGAGATGAATGCAGAAGGTCAGATGATTGTGGATTTTGTGAAAAGGATGGACATGGCTGTGGTAAATATGAATTTTAAGAAGATGGAGGAGCATAGGGTGACATACAAGAGTGGAGGAAGATGCACACAGGTGGATTATATCCTATGTAGGAGGGCCAGTGTGAAGGAGATTGGAGACTGTAAAGTGGTGACTGGGGAAAGTGTAGTTAAGCAGCATAGAATGGTGGTCTGCAGGATGATGTTGGTGATCAAGAAGCGGAGGAGGAGCGTGAAAGCAGTACCAAGGATTAATTGGTGGAAGTTAAAAAAGGGTGATTGTGAGGTGGAGTTCAGGGAAGAGTTAAGACAGGCACTGGGAAGCAATGAAGAGTTACCAAATAGCTGGGTAACTACAGCAGAGCTAGTAAGGGAGACTGCTAGGAAGGTGCTTGGTGTGACATCTGGACAGAGGAAGGAGGACAAGTAGACATGGTGGTGGAATGAGGAAGTACAGGAGAGTATACAGAGGAAGAGGCTGGCGAAGAAGAAGTGGGATTGTCAAAGAGATGAAGAAAGTAGACATGAGTATAAGGAGATGAGGCGCATGGCAAAGAGAGAGGTGGCGAAGGCTAAGGATAAGGCATATAGAGAGTTGTATGAGAGATTGGATACTAAAGAGGGAGAAAAGGACCTGTACCAATTGGCTAGACAGAGGGACAGAGTTTGGAAAGATGTGCAGCAGGTAAGGGTGATAAAGGACAGTGAGGGAAATGTACTCACAAGTGAGGAGAGTGTGTTGAGTAGATGGAAAGAGTACTTTGAAGGGCTGATGAATGAAGACAATGAGAGAGAGAGAAGGTTGGATGATGTGGGGATAGTGAATCAGGAAGTGAAGCAGATTAGCAAGGAGGAAGTAAGGACAGCTATGAAGAGGATGAAGAATGGAAAGGCTGTTGGCCCAGATGACATACCAGTGGAAGCATGGGGGTGCTTAGGAGAAATGTCAGTGGAATTTTTAACCAGATTGTTTAATGAAATTTTGGAAAGTCAGGAGATGCCTGAGGAGTGGAGAAAAAGTGTTTTGGTACCTATCTTTAAGAATAAGGGTGATGTGCAGAGCTGCAGTAACTACAGAGGGATAAAACTGATCAGTCACAGCTTGAAGTTATGGGAAAGAGTAGTGGAAGCTAGGTTAAGAAGGGAGGTGATGATTAGTGATCAGCAGTATGGTTTCATGCCAGGAAAGAGCACTACAGATGCAATATTTGCTCTGAGAGTGTTGTTGGAGAAATACAGAGAAGGTCAGAAGGAGTCGCATTGTGTCTTTGTGGACTTAGAGAAAGCATAAGACAGGGTGCCTAGAGAGGAGTTGTGGTATTGTATGAGGAAGTCGGGAGTGGCAGTAAAGTATGTAAGAGTGGTACAGGATATGTACAAGGGTAATGTGACATTGGTGAGGACTGCAGTGGGTGTGACAGATACGTTTAAGGTGGAGGTGGGTTTACATCAAGGATCAGCTCTGAACCCTTTCTTATTTGCAGTGGTGATTGACAGGTTGACAGATGAGATTAGACAGGAGGTCCCATGAACTATGATGTTTGCAGATGACATTGTGATATGTAGTGAGAGTATGGACCAGGTTGAGGAGACCCTGGAGAGGTGGAGATATGCTTCAGAGAGGAGAGGAATGAAGGTCAGCAGGGCTAAAACAGAATATATGTGTGTAAATGAGAGGAATGGTGAGGATGCAGGGAGTAGAGTTGGTAAAGGTGGATGAGTTTAAGTACTTGGGATCAACAGTTCAGAGTAATGGTGAGTGTGGAAGAGAGGTGAAGAAGAGAGTACAGGCAGGGTGGAATGGATGGAGAAGAGTGTCAGGAGTGATTTGTGACAGACGGGTACCAATAAGAATGAAAGGGAAGGTCTACAAGAGAGTACTGAGACCAGCTATGTTATATGGGTTGGAGACGGTAGCATTGTCGAAAAGGCAGGAGTCAGAACTGGATGTGGCAGAGTTAAAGATGTTAAGATTTGCACTGGGTGTGACTAGGATGGACAGGATTAGGAATCAGTATATTAGAGGGTCAGCTCAGGTTGGACAGTTTGGAGACAAAGCAAGAGAGGCGAGATTGCATTGGTTTGGACATGTGCTGAGGAGGGATGCTGGGTATATTGGGAAAAGGATGCTAAGGATGGAGCTGCCAGGTAAGAGGAAAAGAGGAAAGCCTAAGATGAGGTTTATGGATGTGGTGAGAGAGGACATGCAGGCGGTTGGTGTGAAAGAGCATGATGCAGTGGACAGGAAGAAATGGAAACAGATGATCCGCTGTGGCGACCCCTTAACGGGAACAGCTGAAAGAAGATGATGATGATGATGTTAACTCATATTGTCTGAAAAAGATACAAATTGATTGGAAGCTGTAAGGTAGGAAATGTTAAACATTGTAACATGAGTCTTTCCCTAGCGGATTGAAGCACTGCCGTTGGGAAGCCTCTTTAAGGCATTGCTTGAGGGATTTCCTGAAGGACCATAGGGTTGCGCATGTTCAAATTTTTTGTAGGATGGATCTTTTGACAACAGAAAGTGTATACAGAGGTATAACTAGCAGAGTAACCTCAGAGTGAATATTGTGATTCTCTAAAGCACAGAAAGATTTTTGGGGGGGGCAGAAACAGTCATATATAGGTCTGTAGGCAAATAATGTGAAGGACTTCCTTGCTTGGACAGGTAGCCCTTTAGATTTATTAACTGTGAGACATTGCTGCACTGCTGTAAGTGATTTATTCATAAGTGTCATTGACGAGGTATGAAAATATTTAGGAAAAATCTAGAAGTGCACATTATAATGTGTAATTATAGCTGTGAGATATTTACAGGGCTTCATATCCTCCATCCTCTCTGTTTATTGTACTGGCTATTTAGTCAGCATATTCTCTGACATTTTTTCCTGTGGCTCTAGAACACCTAGACGACATCCAACAGGTCACACTGCACTTATACCAAAGAAATAAGGATAACAGCATTTTTGTACTGGAGTTTTCATGCAGGAGAAGAAGGAAGTGGCAGAGTTCCCTACAACCTCTCTGCAGAGTAGTGTGCTTCATTGACTCTCATAAATTTGATGAAAACATTCAAGGTTTTTTTCCCAATATGGCCAAAGATAAAAAGGAGTCAACAAATTTTCTTTCTTCATATTGATTCTGATTGATTAATATTCATTTAAGTACTTTCATGTCAATTTAGCCAATAATTTTTTTGTAGAAGGAAAATGCTTCAGAAGAAACCTGGACATAGTTAAATACTTTGTAGACTTTTATTCTTTAACCTACTGATTCATTAACAGCGCAGCCATGTCGCGGTCACGCCAACACTATATACATTCCTAGCACAATGAGCGACATTGCTAATCACATATAAGGAAAAGGAGTCTCTCGCATATATGTTATAGGCAGATTGATTTTTTGGATATTACTCTTATAAAAGATGTCAAGGAACAAATTCAAATGACTTTATATACTAAAAAAGTAAAAATCAAATTGATACCATGCTTCATGATTTTTTTGGAAGGGGTTACCATGTAAATACACGGGTCTACCTGACAACACTGACGCACTACAACACCGACAATGAAATCACCGACACCACATAACCGAAAGTTCACAAACACGAAACCACACATGCCCGACACACCACAATCCCGACAATCAACAAACAAAACAGATCCCCTATACAAAAAGCACACACACAACACAAGCACACCAAAATCCTTACAAACCCATACTAAACCTTACATACACAACTATCTATAACCTTAAACCAAACCCTAACCCTAAGGTCCGTCACTATCGCACACTCATCTAACCCGCGCCCTAACCCTAACTCACTTAACCCGCCCCTAACCCTAAAGACCGTCACTATCGCACACTCACCTAACCCGCGCCCTAACCCTAACTTACTTAACCCACCCCTATCCCTAGAGTCCGTCAATATCGCACACTTACCTTACTCGCACCCTAACCCTAACGTCCGTCACTACTGCATACTTACACAGCCTTTTCACATGTCGGTGTTCTCAGCGTCAGGGTTTTCATCCGTCGGTCATCTCAGTTTTTGTTCTTCTGGTGTCGGTGTTCTCATCGTCGGCGTTGTCAGCTGTCGGCATTGTCAGGTAGACCTAAATACACTTTATAAAGAAAAGGAAATGATTTTGAAAAATAGGAAAATTATGTGTAAACCAATGTTTTCAAAGTGCACATATACCAGTAGTACTATCTCTGTTATGTCTCCTATTGTAAGTAAAAATAAAAATAATAATATTTGTCGAGGTATGTATACATTCGATCATAATATAACTAAGGTCATACATATAATTAAGAAATATTGGTCAATTTTGTTACATGTCCCAGAAATTAACAGCCTGATCTGCAAGGGCATGGAACGCATTATCATGGAACTTATAAACAAAGACACTGGCAACCTCCAGACACTGGACCCCACCCAGTTTGGATGTGTGAAGGGCCGATCTTATCTCCTGAATCTGATTGACTTCTTCGAGTCGGTCTCCAGAGCTGTGGACGAGGGTAAGGAGGTCCACACAGCCTATCTGGACCTCGCCAAGGCCTTCGACACCATCCCCCAATCTGGAATCATAGATAAACTTACTAAGCTGGGCATAAATCCCTACGTCACTCGATGGGTTGCCAACTGGCTTACTGACAGAACCCAGACTGTAAAAGTAGCCGACTCCAAATCCAGCTCCAGAAAAGTGACATGTGGAGTACCTCAGGGTTCAGTCCTGGGAGCACTCTTGTTTGGCATCTACTTCTCTGAAGTACAGGCCAACACTAAGGGACTCTGGCTAACAAAGTTTGCAGATGACTGCAAACTGGGAGCCATTATTGAATCCCCAAATGATGTGGATATTCTACAAAAGGGCCTTATAGAAACAGATGCCTGGTGCCAGAGCCATGGGCTCAAGCTTAATGCCAAGAAATGTATAGTCATCTCCTTTGGAAAAAAACATGTACCACATAGGTGGCAGGACACTAAACATCGGAAGAGTGATGAGAGACGTAGGGACACAAGTGGACAGTGGTCTCACTTTCGATAATCACATCACCACAACAGTCAGGAAATCCTTCTACATGGCACACCTCATCACTATGGGCTTTTCATCCAGAAAAAAGGAGGTCATTGTCCCACTGTACTCATCCCTCATTAGACCCATTATAGAGTATAATGCCCCATTTGGTATGTACCTCACAAGACATCTGCAACAAGCTGGAAAGGCCACAGAAATACCTCACTAAAAGAATCACAGGCCTAAAGCAGATGCCATATGCTGACCGTCTAAAAAAAACTCCAGCTATACTCTGTGGCATATCGTCTACTCAGAGGCGATCTCTGCTTAACATACAAGGCCATGTCAAATCCCGAGCTGCTGGACATGCTCCACTTAACGAAATCCCAATCCCTCAGAGCCATATGCTCCAGGGATCTAAACCTTATCATCACAATGAACAAAACATGCTGGAGGGATAGGTTCCTGACCCAGAGACTCCCCATACTCTAGAATAGACTGCCCGTACATGTCAAGCAGAGCACCTCATTTGCCCTTTTCAAAAGAAACCTTGATGATTGGATGGGAGATAGGAAATTCACCCCGGGGATAATGTCAGTCGCCCTGCTAGACAGGGGCCCAGAGAAGTAAATATTGTGGGAAAAAAATTCCAGGGAATTGTTATGGCTAGGCTTGCATAGGCCTTAGGGCCAATAGCCTAGTTCCAACCTATGAACCTATGAACCTTAAAGACTTGTATGAGCAGCACCCCCATTTTGGTTATAACAGATCATGTAATTTAAAAAAATAGGTTATGTTACAAAAAACAGATGAAATTTAATAAAATATATACAAACAAGATGGAGACACATACTTGTAATACATGAAATTTTTGTACATTTATATATACTGACAAAACTATTATTCATCCTCTTTGTAACATACATTTTACCTTAAGGGCATATGGCACTTGTGAGACTAAGAATATAGTTTATCTGGCTAAATTCTGTAAGTCTTCTGCATACTATACAGGTAAAACTAATCAATGACTAAAGGATAGAATATGCAGTCACTTAGCAGAAATAAGAAGGGGCGTGGAGAACAATGCACTTTTTAAACATATACAAGATACTCCCCGGGATTCTCTAAGCTCCATGCCAGAATAGTGTTATTATTGCATGGAGCATTGTTTGGCCGTGTATGGCAGCAGTGCACCTTTCATATTCATGCAGGCACGCTGCTGTCTACACTACATGGCCACAAAACTAGAACAAGTGCAGGGGTGTGTCTGAGCAGTGCTCGCACAGTACACATGCCCTCTGTACTTTAGAATTGCCGTGTGGCAATTCCAAAGCAACTAACAGTGCCCGCAGACACTGTTATCATAACATAATAGTGTCCACAGACAAAATTCATTGCAATACACACAGAAGCACAGCCCCCCACAATGGTCCAGCACTGATAATGTCCACAATGGTATGCCAGTGTACATGCTGGCATACCAAATAAGTAAGCATGCTCCTGAGAGGAACATGTAAAATAAAACCCCCTGTATAATGTAGTTGTCCAGATGTCCTGCCCTAAGAGGCAGAAAGCAATGTGCATACCCCTAAAGTAAATAAAAATAAAACACGTTTATTTTTTTTTTCTGTCCCCAATAAAGTTTAAGTGTAGCTGAGTTGGTATGCGCATTGTGCAGCTGTGTATAGCATAGCTTAAACATCGGAAGGAGCTAAATAGAAATATACGGCCAAAATAGTCAAAGTGTAATAGCATAGTAGTTAGAGCTTTCGCTTAACAGCCAGTCATTCACGGTTCAAGCACCAATGCACTCCATTCATTTTTATATGTGAAAACAGCACTAAAAGTATATTTTATTATAAATAAGTAGTGAATAATATATATTTGTTTATCAGGGTAGTATAGTAGTCCCAAATGTGAGGTCCCAGTGTAGTACAGCTGAGAAACCCCCATATGAACACAAGTGTCCCATACAGTATAGCCACAAAAGAATATAATGTAATGAAAGCAATAGGGGGATGCTATGGAAGGGAAACATACATATCATAAGATGTCATTAAGAAGGAATCAACCCAACAATCCTGATAGTCCATAAAATGAAAGCTGAACAACACTAAATTGTGTTCAGCTATACTTAGCCGGAGTAAGCACTGCTTAAATTTGTATGCTTAGCAATAATTAGAGTAGCTAAGTGGATTTGCACACTGGTAAGCAGTGCTTAGCATCTACCCCTTTAAGCAATGCTTATCTATGCTAAGCGGGTTTAACCATCACCTAGCTTAGCTCAGCATATTCAAAATTGGCCAATCAGGGCAAAGGGTGGGAATCCAGCCCTATTTAAACCCTGCAGGTGGGAATACAACCATAACCAGTTGTAGATGATCACTGTAGGCACTATGGCTGGTGTTGGTGAAGGTGTGTACTTTTGGGTGCAGTGTTTGGCGATTCAGGAGTCCAGGATCATGGTTGGACTCCTTGTAAAACACCATGAAAGGAGACTGCTTCAGGACCAGTACCAGGGCTCCCAATACAAAGTGGAGGCCTGTGACCATCTCACACATGACCTCACCACTGCTACTAGTATCCCTCGGACTGGTGAGCAGGTCCGGCACCATTATGCTGACCTGAAGCATAGAAAGAGGGAGTTTTTGGACCAGTGGATCCAAGATGCTCGGACACAGAATGTCCCAGCAGTGTGTAAGTATCAGTGTTAATTATTGTGTAACAAAGTCCAGCCTAAGTATGAGATGTATAGGTATGCATAAATGTTTCTCTATATCCTGCACAGCTGCAGATGAGAGGACTATGAACATGGATGCTCATGCCAACAGGCTGCTAAGGCTGCGTTGTGAGGCTGGTGAGTGCAAATCTAGCTTGAAGTAGTCAGGGAAAATAAACAGATATGCTACTAGTAGTTAGAAATGTGTATTGTTTGTACTGAACCATTGTTTTCCATACTGCAATATGTGAAGGTATGAATACACAGTATAAGAACTATCTGCCATGCATGAATGTCAGAATTACAAAGCAGATTGTCCAAACAAGAGGGTATTATGCAGAAAACAGTCAAGAAAAAAGCAACTTCCCCAATAGTTCATTGTGATGAAACACAACCTTGTTATACCTTTTCACACAAACAGGCACGGTTTGAATCCCAGGACTGGTATAAAGCTGTATGCATAATTTCACCTAAGAATATGAGAATATGTGTTGAAACAGTCAGGTATTGTTAACAGAACTTTCTTCCACAGGTCCACCAGATAAGAAAAGGTATAAATGAGCTGTAAGTATGTGTAATTATACACTGTGTACAACACCCACTGTCCAATCCCAAGGCTGCAAATGACAGCAAGATAATTACATAAACCAAGTAGTCTCCTCCAAGAAATGTCCCTCAAGTGTCATGCTGTTACAGCTAGTGGTCACTGCTGCCAACATCCAGGATGACCAATAGAAATCAAGGTGGAGTATGGCAGTAGCACACACACACACACACACACACACACACACACACACACACACACACACACACACACACACACACACAGTATGTATGCATGCATGTAACCTTGACTATGTGAATATGGGTAGAAACAGCCAGGTAGCATTAACAGTAATTTCCTCCACAGGTCTGCCAGGTAAGAAAAGGTATAAATGAGCTGTAAGAAGGCTGGAATCATACACTGTGTATAGCAACCACTGTCCAACCCCAAGGCTGCAAATGACAGTAAGATAAGTACATACACCATGTAGTCTCCTCCAAGAAATGTCCCTCAAGTGTCACGCTGTCACAGCTAGCGGTCACTGCTGCCAACACCCAGGGTGACTGTTAGAAATCAAGGTGGAGTATGGCAGTACCGCACACACACACACACACACACACACACACACACACACACACACACACACACACACACACACACACACACACACACAGACACACACACACACACACACACACACACACAGTATGAGTGCACGTATGTAACCTTGACTATGTAAATATGGTTAGAAACAGTCAGGTAGTGTTAACACTAATTTCCTCCACAGGTCTTCCAGGTAAGAAAAAGGTATAAAGGAGCTGTAAGAAGGCTGTAATTAAACACTTTGTATAAATATACCACTGCCCAAGCCAAGGCCATAGGTCGATGTAAAGTGAGGTAATACCTGGAGAGTAATGATTAGAGCAATGATCATCAAAGTTGTGCGCAATTTAAGCCTATACAGTTGTTAATTAACATTTCTCTCTCTCTCTCTCTCTCTCTCTCTCTCTCTTCCACCCTATGTGCACCAATAATCTAAAGACATAAATCAACAGGTATGTTTTTCACCAAGCCTACTGCTGGGACATGTGTGCTATTTTTCTACAAATATTTGAACGTTTGATTATTAATGTTCCCTGTTCAAATACTGTCATTGGTGGCCTGTTGCTATCAATGTAACCTGCATGCTATTATAATGTCCACTGTGGTTCCATATATGCATTTGTTCTGTTTGCTATGCAACAGTTTGGAATCTGTTGTTTTGGGTTAATGGGAACACCATTGCATGCTGTTATAACTAATCCTGGAATGTGTTGTTAATGACTAACAAACCTATGTTGTAAAACCTCAACACCATAGCACATCTGGGAAGGCCGATCCCTGCAGATCCAACTTTCCTGCCTCAACTGGCCATGGCACTGGGCCCCAGCACATCTGGGACCCAACCTGGGACCTCCTCGTCCACTGGTCCTATACCACCTTTGGGTGGAACCACCTCAGAGAATGGGGCCCGCCTCCCCTGGAGCTGGCACAGACAGGACACTGTCACACATCATCAGGTCCAGGAATTGGTGCTTGGTGAGCTTCAAAATGAGTTCAGTGATCAGCTATGCCAGCTTGTGGGCTGCGTGGTGCATCTTGAGGGTCAGCCTGCCCCTCCTGCTCACCCCCCAGCACAGCCAACTTCAGGGCCGTGAAGGTGCATTGGTGACTGCCCATGGGTGGGGACCTCAGTCCCACTGTATCCATTTGGTGGCTCGTGGGTGTCCGATTCCCGACCACCCTCTCCATCCAACATGTTTACCCCCAACATGTGTCATCTACCGCCCTTGTCTGCTGTCTTGTCTGTCTTGTCTGTCTTCCTACCCAACCTACCTCTTCAAACATACCTACTATCCTTTCCCAACATCCCACTCTCACCTTATATAAAAAAAGGCAATCTGTTCCCACAAAAAAATATTGCCCCATACATAGCTGTCCATTTTGCATACTTGTCCACTGCACACATGTAATCTGGTCTAATTGGCTTACCAGCACATTACTGTTGTCCTCACCCCCTCGCTCAGGGTTTGAGTGTTCAAATTCACCTCCAAATTCTGTATAAATGCACAGCTGTTGCTGTATCTAAAATGGACATCTATGGATCTTCCTTACACCCGTCCTGCACATCCCTAGCTATCTTTCATATCGTTTTTCCCTCTGCGTGCCCCCTTTTTCACCAATTTCCTATCATCGTTTTTTTCTTTTAAAGAAATTAGCATGGGGTAAGCGGGAGTAAGCTGCAATAAGCAGCAGTAGGCAGCAGTAATTGAAGTTGCACGATGCTAAGTGATGCCTACACAGATTAAGCAGTTTCCCATTTAATTGTTTGTTGGCATCACTTACCATCACGCAAACCCATGCAAAATCCTTTACAACTGCTTAAAACTGCCTTAATCACCCTGTCTCCATCAGCCACTGCTCTGTCCAGGAACAATATAATCAGCCCTAACGAGTCTTGAACCTAGGACCCTGTACATTATAGTCAGAGCAATGTACAACTACACCATCTGAGCTGTAATAATGAATGCTGTTTTTTTTCAAATATATCATTCAGTACAGGTATAGAATAATAGGAGACAAACACTGTGGAATCAGTCATGTTTAGTATATATAAATATATGCATATAGATGTGTATGGTGATAGATACATATGAAAAGGTATATACATCAGATATATGGAGATATACATATAAAAAAATGTGTATAGAATATATACATATATTTTGTTATATAAACATATGTATAGATGTATATATATATATATATATATATATATATATATATATATATATATATATATATATATATATATCAGTAAAATAAATATATAAATAAATATATATATATACAGGACCATAACATGTAGTGGAGTCATACCCAGCACCATACCTCTACACCTCTTAGTGCAATAATTCTGGACACAGACTGTCAAAATGGGGGGACATAGGTCCAAGAACAGGGACATAATGTATGTACTGCATTTATAAATGTAAAATGTTGCTACAGTAACAGGGTTTGTGTCAACATACATGTTCAGAAGGATGTGAGTTCTGAAACTGAAATGTATGTCATCATTTATGGACAGAAATCCTCTCATAATTACAGTGATTTACCACAGAAATTAAAATAATGATTCCGTGGAACAGAACAGAACATACATATGAGCAATAATCTTGGACAGTCTGAAACAATCTGGCCAGTCGAGAGGTATGCTCAGAACCCCTTAGTGCAACAAATCTGGACCAAGCCTGACCAAGGGGGAGGATCCATGAAACTGAGAACATATCCCAAATACTGGAGTAGATAAGGTGACACAGTTGATGCAGTAACACACTCCTGTCTGTAGTACCATATATTGACTGGAATTGCTCAAGTCTAAAACCACATTACTCCCCACTACTCACTGACATAAATCTTCACATCATCCCACTCATGTGTTAGACATACACAACATGTATGGGGGCCAGGCAACAGTATATCTGATAAATATTGGGACATAACATCACAGTAGGGAAATGACACTGAGCTGCTAGGCATGTCAACAAATACTGTTTAAACTACAGGCAGACTGACACAACACAAACCCAATTTTGCTATGAAGGGATACACATGTAATTGCAAATATAACAGGCAGTACAGGGATGTAACACCACTGACCAACAGACACCAGCGTGAAAGTGCATACCCAGAACCAATCTCACGACATTCAAAGTAACATACTGGTAAGCCACAGGAACAGTAGAGTATATGGACTGTGTGAACAAAAGCATTATCATGTTTGCCATTAACATACTACCCTTATATATACTGGCCCAATTCACAATGTAGTCTGACACCTGACTGTGGTATGGGACATATCTCAGTCTGTCCCTACAAACAGATACAGCTGATAGAGCACCAGAAGCTGGAGCAGCATGCAAAGTCAGATAGAAAAGGACCCTTAACACTTACTTCTACCCCCTCCCTACACAGGCCAAATAACACATTCACAATACACTGTTACACAATCCTGACAGTCTGTCAGCAATTGCCAGAAATACACTATCCTCTCAACTGTATAGAGTTCCACAGAACATCCAGGATTCGTCCTCATATATAATACATTCTACGCATAACATCTCTGGAAGTCTGATACATCACTGGGATGATATCTGGAATGAAGTCATTAAATAATGATATACTATACCTATACACCTCTTACAGTAAGCCTGGGATACTCGGGGACAGAGGGCCAAACACAGGGGCATTACTGACATATTGCTGTCATAAACTTTGAAAGTTGCTGGTGTAACAGGGTTGTTGTAATATATCTGTTATGAGGATATGAAGTCAGAAACACACATGGATGTTACCATTTACTGACTGCAATCCTCAGAGTATGCTACTGAATTTCCAAGGCCAAAAATGTGTGAGTAACACACCAAATAGAAGAGTCCAAACTCTGGACAGTCTGCAGATAGCCCTACCATTGAGAATTATGTCAACCACACAACACTATCAGACGTAAATTCATGTAGAGCAGCCATATCCACAAAACCCTGTCAAACTAGCATTACTTCAACTGCATAACAGCAATATTACATTCTGTCCCTATGTCTGGAACATTCTCCGCCAGTTTGCTGGGCTGTCTCCACGGTGTTTGTTGTAAGAGGTATTCCCAACTACACTCTGTGATGCTGTTTGTCACACACCTCCACAAAGTACTCCTCCCAGTCAAGGAAAAGGGGCAATGCCCACATGAAGTACTCAGTTATAGGAGTATGTATTCATGCGGTTGGGTATGGGAATGATACCACAGCTGTTCCACATGCAATCAGCAAGTGGGGAACTCCAACTGGTGCACAGGCCAGCAGCTGCTCATGAGCATTGCCTACTAAAGGCAAGATGCTACCTATACAAAACAGATGAATATCATACATCTCTCTGAGAGAGAGAGAGAGAGAGAGAGACACACACACACACACACACACACACACACACACACACACACACACACACACACACACACACACACATACATACATACAGAAATAAACAGACACACACACACACACACACACACACACACACACACACACACACACACACACACACACACACACACACACACACACTGAGACTGCTGGAGTATACCAACTGAACTAAATACCAAAAAACACAGCTATGTCAAACAAGTAAGCCTGTAATGGAGTGTAGTAGGGGACATGTAAACATGGAAAATAAGAAGTTCAAACAGTATTATGTCTCAAAAACACATGCTTTACTGATATATTGCTGAGCAGAACCTATGGCCATAGAAACTGTGTCTGTCTGCAGTGACATAGAACACAGCTCAGGGCCCTGAGTCACCCCAAGAAAGTATGCCTCACATATGACCCCTGCTGGAGTGTGTGCTGCACAATACTGACTGTGACAATGCTAGGCCACACCCAGTGCAAATTTTTTTATTTTATTTTACATTTGTTGGCTGGGCTAGTCTAGCTGGATTTTCAGTAGAGGCCCAGGGAGATAAGTTCCAGACAGTTCAAATAAGGTTCACATCTACAGCAGTACATATTTAAAATGCAAATACATTCACTGTTGTTGTGTCTTTCGGCTTTTCCCGGTTAGGGGTCGCCACAGCGGAACTCCGGTCCGCTAATGATTGGCAGTAGAATTTTATGTGCCGTGTTGCCAGCTCTGATGCGCAACCTTCAATGAAGGTACACCCATTCACGCATGTCTCTACACAGAAGATGCTCTAGCTGAGAATCGAACAGGACAACGTCTTACTATGAGGCGACAATCCTACTGCAGCACCACCAGCGCAGATCAAATACATTCACCATAAAGAAAAAAAAATGCCATCAGTAACTCTGCTATGTCCAGCTCTGACTTGTGCATCTTTTTTCAATGCCAATGCCTCCAACCCATATCACATAGCTGGTCTCACTATCCTCTTGTAGACCTAGCCTATCACTCTTAATGGTACTTGTCTGTCACAAATCACACATGATACTCTTTCCCACCACCCACATCCTGCCCATACTCACATCATCACCTTTCCCCTACACTCACCATTACTCTGAACTGTTGTTCTCAAGTATTTACACCTATCCACCTTTGAAAACTGTACTCCCTGCATCCTCACCATTCTTCCATCCTCCTCTGATTCACGCATATATATTCCATCTTAGTCCTACTGACCATTATTTTTCCCATCTCTAGACCATACCACCACCTCTTCAGGCTCTCCTTAACCTGTTCCCTACTCTCACTACAAACCACAATGTCATCTGCAAACAGCACAATTTAGGGGGACTCCTGTCTGATCATGTCTGTCAACCTGTCCATCGCCACTGCAAATAAGAAAGGGCTCATAGATGATCCCTGATGTGCTCCCACCACGACCTTAAACACACCTGTCACTCCCAATGCAGAACGCACTGCTGTCACACTAGCCTTGTACAAATCCTGTAGCATTCTTATGGATTCCTCCGTTACTCCTGTCACCCCTCATACAATACCACAACTTCTCTCTATGCATCCTGTCATATGTTGTTTGTAAGTCCACAAAAACACAACACAGCTATGTCTGACCTCTGTATGTCCCCATCAACACTCTCACAGCAAACATTGCATCTGTACTGCTCTTTCCTGGGATGAAACCATACTGCTGATCAGTAATCCTCACCTCCCTTCTTAGCCTAGCTTCCACCACCCTTTACCATTACCTCATGCTGTGGCTGATCAATGTTGTCCCCCTGTAGTTACTGCAGCTCTACACACCACCCTCATTCTCATAATCAGTACCCAAACACACTTCCTCCACTCCTCATGCATCCTCTCACTTTCCTAGATTACATTAGACAATCTGGTTAAAAAGACCACTGCCATTTGTCCTAAATACATGAATGCTTCCACATGTATGTTATCTGGTTCAATAGCCTTTACATTCTTAAACCTCTTCATAGCTATCCTTACTTCCCCCTTGATAATCTATTGCACCATACCCATATCATCCTTCTCACTCTCTCATTCTCTTCATTCAACAGCCCATCAAAGTCCTGTTTCCACCTGCTCAACACACTCTCCTCATTAGTGACTGCAGTTCCACCATTATCCTTTCTCAGCCTTATCTGCTGCACATCCTTCCTAGCTACATGCCTCTGTCAAGCCAATTGGTACAGGTCCTATTCTCCATCCTTGGTGTCCAACCTTACATACAACCTTACAGATAATCCTCAGCCTTTGCACCACTCTCTTTGCTATGCACCCCATCTCCCTATACACATGTCTACTTTCTGCATCTGTCTGACAAACCCACTTCTCCTTGGCCAACCTCTTTCTCTGTATACTCCCCTGTACTTCCTCATGCCACCACCAGGTCTCATTCTCCTCCTTCCTCCATGCAGATGTCACACCAAACCCCCTTCTACTCATCTCCTTTACTAGCTTGGATGTAGTTACCCAGATATTTGCTAAGTCTTCACTGCCACCCACTGCCTGTCTTAACTCTTCCCTGAACTCAACCTCATGATCACCCTTTCTCAGTATCCACCATTTGATCCATGGTGCTGCCCTCACACTCCTCCCCCTCTTTGTGATCTCCAACATTGTCCCACAAACCAACCTTCCATGCTGCCTAACTACACTTTCCTCTGTCACCACTGTACAGTTACCAATCCCCTTCAAACAGGCCCACCTGCATAGGAGATAATCCACCTGTGTGCATCTTCTTCCACTTTTGTATGTCATCTATGCCCCTCAGTCTTGTAATACTATGTATTCACCACACCCATGTCCAACCTCTGTTGCAAACTCCACCATCATCTCACCTTCCGCATTCCTTTGCTTAACACCATACCTACACATCACTTCTGCATACCCTCTGTCCCCTTCACCAACATGCCCATTGAAATCTGCTCTAATCACCTCTATGGGAATACAAGACCAAAACTGGCCAGGGAGGCTGCCAGGAGCCCTACAGCAACAATGAAGGAGTAGCAGTAATCTCCAGCAAGTACTGGGTGCTTACTACATGTCACAGCAGCCTTCCATGGTCTCCATATGTCCTGCCTATAGGGTAGGGTTGGAAGATGACAGACATTCCTCACACCAAACAATATCCAGGCCTGGTGAAAGTCTGAAAACAATACATCAGGTCTCCAAAATGCAAGTGGGAAAATGTGTTATGGTAATATGGGCCCACAGTTGCACTCATTGGCCACATTTTTGACAGGTGTGTTTGGCACAATTTCACCACTGCACATCACCACAACAACACCACCTCCATGGTGAAGCATGGTGATGGCAGTGTCCTGCTTTGGGATTGCTGTTCACAAGCTGGAACTGGGGTTGTAGCCAAGTTAGAGGCAATTATGAACAGTTCCAAACACTGGTCCCTTGTGGCTTCAAAACGTTCTGGTGTCTGACACATAACTGTGGATGGTGAGGAATTCCACCTTTCCACACAACAATGGCCCAAACCATACATCCATAGCAACAAAAGGATGGCTTCACCAGAACACATGCAACATTCTGCACTGGCCGAGTCAAAGCCCACACCTGTGTCCAATATAATATATGCAGGGTGATCAGAAGAAGGCAGTGCACAGGGGATGTCCTTGCAATCTGACATAGCTGGAGGTGTTTTGCAAGGATGAGTGTGCAAACATTGGCAAGTCAAGATGTGCCATGCTGATAGACACCTTCCCAAGAGGACTGCATGCTGTGATTAAATCAAAAATTGCTTTAACAGAGTATTACTTTAAGGATATGCACACTCATGCAACCAGCCTATTGTACCTATTTCAGTTACCAGATGTTACCTGTAACTGATGTGTATGTTCTCCATTTAGATTGCACAGATTATATGTCATATGAAATGATGGCAATGTTATGACCTGATTTCTGAGGTCTCATGTGATATATCACAAAAATCTGGCATGTTAACAGGTGTGTATACTTACTATATCCACTGTAAGCTTGGGAAGCTGTTTGAGTAACCAGCTTTGTTTTAAAATACATGTACTCAGGTTATGCAGTCTGAACCTCCAGTTGGACATTACTTAGTGGCACCAACCTACAGGCCAACCCAGGAATGTATCAGGCAAACACAGGAGTTATGAGGAACAGACAAAACATATGAGCCACACATGTAGACATTCAGCAAAACCCTGTACAGTTTGGAAGTATGTTCTGTAGGAGTTGCCACGGTGCTATACATGTGAACAGCAATAATTTACGTGGGTGCAGTATGTGCTAGGTGAAGGGCCATCACCTACTAACACCACTCACATATCCCAGAGGTCTATATTAGTAGTAACAGTAATTGGAAAGGGCTGCACTGTATGATACTGAGGATCATTCCAGAGGGTGTATGTTATTGTCTGACTGTGTGTCATGAATGCCCCCAGTCAGCTAATGTGAGGTCTGTGTAATGCCTTTGAGGCACCTCACCTATGTGTGTGTGTGTGTGTGTGTGTGTGTGTGTGTGTGTGTGTGTGTGTGTGTGTGTGTGTGTGTGTCTACCAGTAAACCTTATAGTGCCAGTAGTAATTTACATATGTTGTTTTTCCCTCACAGGTGGACATGGCAGCTGCTGTCCCTCTCACTCTGATACTGATCTCAGTGTCTCTGCAGAATCTAACCATGATGATACTCATATTGAGCCACAGGTGGGGTTGTCAGGGGGTGATAGTGTGCCATCAGTTGGCATCCCACTATTATCAACCATATCCCCACACACAGTCACAATGCCCACACATACCCCATCACCAGTGGCCACAGATAATGGACAGTTGGCAGGTGGTGGTATGGAACAGGCTACTGTGGTGACTATGGCAAGTGAGGTTGCAGGCACTAGCCACAGCCAGAGTGCTGGTGAGGTCCCATACAGGCAGATGGACAGGGGTACTCAAAGGAAGAGGATTACAGCCAGTCATGCTCCTGTTGCAAGTCCCATTGCAGCAGTCACCAGATGCATGTTTCAGGCTATCATGGGGGCACAGGCATGTAATGAACATAATACCAGACATATATGCAGGGTCAAGAATGAGCATGTTCCTGGTGTCTGTGGCAATATGAACTCACTGCAGCCATCTGTGATCACACTGGGGTCATGAATAGATGGTGGAAGGAGACCTTGGCACTCCTCAACCATGGAATATCTGTGCTTGAGCTTTCGGTGAGCACTGGCCAGCAGCCATGTGGTTGTAGGGCAGCACCACAATCAGATGAGGGTCTACATGGCCATGCGCCATCATATTCCCATACTGGCAGTACCACCAGCACTACTGAAGGGGGTGTGCTGTCCATGCCATGATGCAGCAGGCCATGGGCATGTGATCCTGGCTGGTCCCAACAGGGATGCGGATTCAGAAAGCAGCAATCATCAGCGGGGGGTAGTAATGCATCTGGACTTGGCCGTGGTGGTGCCAGTGATTTGCTCGGCAGGCCCAGTACCCATGTCCATGGCAAGAGATGGTGACCTGTACACCCTGCCATGTACGGCCCACAGCTGTGCAAAATACCCCTGTGTAGGGCACCCACATGGCATGATTGTGTGCATACAAATGCACACACACACACACACACACACACACACACACACACACACCACCATCAGAAAAGTCACCTCCACACACACACACACACACACACACACACACACACACACACGCACACACACACCACCCCTGCACTGCCTATTTAATGAACACCCCCAAACACACACATGTTGTCAACTGTGTGGCCCAGCCTAGGCTTCTGGCAAACCCACACAACACCAAGTGCATATGGTTATACCTGTGCCATATACATACCATCCATGCCAGTAATGCAGGGGCATGCTTATATGGGTCTGATGCACATGTTGTCTTTAGTAGAGTGTAGCTATTTAATGCTGTGTGAGGTGCTGTCATCTGGCATTTGTAATGGATACACATCAGAGTGTGTGTGTACCTTTTCAGCCATGATGCACTAAGTGAATGTGTTCTCACATGCTGTATTCTGTTTGTGTTCCAGGTGTCTGTGTGTCAGCAGGATGTGGCACTACAGACATCACTAACAAGGGGTATGGCAGTGTAGTAACACATAGACCACATCATTGTTGGGGTACAGCTGTATCTGCACACATTTCCCAGGTCTGTGTAACAGTTCTTGCATGTACCTCACAGCTTATATGGCTGAGGGGTTGTATCTCAGTCTATGGTGGTTGATATCAGCTCTACTATAGTGGACAATGGTAAGTGTAATGGGTGGAACACACCTCCGATTTCTAACGCCTTCAACCCCAGAGGATATTGCGTCAACCACACACACACACACACACACACACACACACACACACGCACACACGCACACACGCACACGTGCACACGCGCACACACGCACACGCGTGCACACACACACACACACACACACACACACACACACACACAAACACACACACACACACACACACACACACACACACACACACACACACACACACACACACACACACACACACACGCACACATGCACACACAGGCATGCACAGGATCACAGTTGCCAGTGTTGTGTTTGGAACCCTTACCCATCAAGTTGTTGTACCACACTATTTTGTGGTTATTGCAGGTGGCACAGGACTACTAGTGTGATGAGTGTCACAAGGTACCTGTAAGGTGAATTGCATCATGTGGCCTTGTGGGGTATGGCAAAAGTGGCTGTACTGGGTGTGAGAATACTCATAATAGTGTTGGATACAAGACTACACACTCACAGCCACTGCTATATACACCAATGTGCACACACACACACACACACACACACACACACACACACACACACACACACACACACACACACACACACGCACACACACACACCACACACACAATTGCCAGTACTAACATTAGCAGACCAACTTATCTTGTTATTCATACCATACTATTCCATAATGTTGTGCAGGGCTTATAGGGCTGAAGAGTGTCTACAGATACCACTACAGTTGATGTGAACAGCAGACCTCATACAGTAGACTTAGGAATGTGCACTGTGTGTACCATGGCATAAACTATGAATCCATGCCAATCCAATTGATGTAATTCCCACATAAATACACACACATACAATAATCTTTGTTCACACACATTTGCCAGGACTGGGAGTAGAAGCCCTACGTATCTATTTATTGTTACTACATTGTTACGCATTTATTACATGAGCCACAGAGGTTATGGGGTGATACTTGTCCAAAGGTACTTCTAAGGCGAGGGGCATCACCAGGCCTTGCAGATTATAACAATGGGTGATGCACTGGGTGAGTCAGGCCACAAAATACTGTAATCTACACATATGCACACTTACACATACACACAGACACACATTTTCCAGGACTCATATTAGAACCCCTAGCTATGTGGTTATTGATATCATAGTGTTATGCAGTTACCGCACACACCACAGAGCTTATAGGTTGTGGAGTGTCCCAAGGTACCTATATAATGAATGACATCTACAGCACTTGTAAGGAATGGCAATGGCAGTTGTACTGGGTGAGACAGGCCACCAAGTACTTTCACCCACATGTTTACACACTCACAAACACTTTCAGACACACTAATGCACACACACGCATTTGAAAGTACTGAGATCCTTGGGTCCAAAGAGTCATAGGTGTTTATGTGGCAAATGGCCATGGAGGCTTTACAAGGCTAGCCCATAGGAATACACTGGCATCATGTCACCTGTCAATACTCCCCAGTGTGTCTACTGAGTATAGTCACTGGGGTGATCCCCTGGGTGGGTATTCTATTTCCCATCCACTACCCCTGATTTCTCTAGAAGAGGGCCAGTGATGTGCTCGGCTTGACATTTATGTGGCGTCTATTCCATAGCATGGTCCATCTCTGGGTTGTGAACCTGTCCCTCCAGCATGTCATGTTGATTATGAGGATGGGGTTGAGGTATCTGGGGCATGTTCTGTAAACAGATTGGTTTCTTTAGATGTAGCATTCCTGACAGGGTTGGGTCAGACATAGCTGTGTATGTCAGGCAGAGATTGCACCTAAGTAGCCAATATGACACAGAGATTCATTGCAGTTGTTGGAGTCTATCCATATGGGGCAAGTGTGCAGTACCCAAGATCCTCTTTGTGAGGCACATTTTGCCTCTCCTGTTGTTGCTGTTGTCCAGTGGGGTGCATGGAAAATGGGCCATAGTGCACCTTGATTGACCTACTGAGGGGAGTGTAGCGGTAAACACTGTCCTTTTACTTCCTGGATTCAACACCCTGAGTCAGGAGAAGTGACACATAGAAGGAATTTCAGATGACAGTGGCACTGTGGTGGTCACCATAGAGCTCGCTGTCAACCTGTGTTCCCAATTCCGTTATAAGAACATCCTACCTATCTATTTATTGCTACTACAGTGTTACATATTTATCGCATGTGCCAGGGAGCTTATAGGGTGAAGGTTGTCCAAAGGTACTTCTAAGGTGAGGAACATCACCAGCCCTTGTCAAGTATGGCAATGGGTGATGTATTGGTTGAGAGAGGCCACAACATACTTTAAACTACACATATACACACACATTTACCAGAACTGGGATCAGAATTCTTACCTAACTAGTTATTGGTACTAGAGTGTTACTCAGTTATGGCATGCGCCACAGAGCTTATGGAATTGAGGCCTGACGAAAGGGACTTCTAAGGTGACTGATATCTGCAGGACTGCTAAAGTAGGGAAAGGGGAAGTGTACTGGGTTGGAATGGACCCAATATCTTTAACTTGTAAACACACAAACGCACTTTTACATTTGCCCAGACTGAGATTAAAACTCCTACCTAACTACTTGTTTATACTATAGTGTTACGCAGTTATCACACTCACCACAGAGCTTATGGGGCTGAAGCTTGATGAAAGGGACTTCTGTGGTGACAGACATCTGCAGGACTGCTAAAGTCGAGCAATGGGAAATGCACTGGGTGGAGAAGGCCTGTTCACTCCTAGATCCTACTGACATTTCTCTAAGTGTACGAGCATGCCCAGTGTGACCTTCTAAAGTACATGTGGGACTCCATTCCAGGGATTATTGTACTCCAGTCCTGTTTGTTTTCTGCTACAGCCATACCTCTCAACCTGTTAGTGCAGGATATCTGCAGATAGCCTATCAAAATGGGGGAGACAATGGGCCATACAGTGATTGTGACTATTTCTCTCAGTAATGTATGGGTTGTTAGGATTACAGGGATTGTTTTAACAGACATCTGACATATATGCCGCTTGAAACTGTCATGTATTGTTTTAGTACCTCGTGACATACCTCCTCAGATCATCACAGTGATTTACCAGAGGAATACAGGATGGATGATGCACACACCAGGATTATGGGCCAAATGCTATGCAATCCAGCCTGTTGAAAGTTGTGTCTACAAGCAATTGACTGCTGGTGTTGTTGAAACGGTCCAGCACCTTGGAGATATATTACAATGGTGGAATCTCTGTGCATTTTTGTTCTGGCCTGGTCTGATTTTCAGTCCACTGTTGAGTAATATAAATCAGGCAGGATCAGGGTAACAGGCAGACTCCAGATAGATTTTAGGTGATAAGATATGCGGGGGGTGTGCTGGGTCAGATATGTTGGCCTATACCTACCAGTACTTTGCATAGGGGTCTTCCCAAAGGCTGACTGCACTTGGAGGGTCTTGTGTGTGTCAGACTGTTTGACCAGCCTGGAGGTGTGTGTTTGTCTGACATATATGTATGGCTCACCTCATTTTGTTTGGATGGCCACATTTTGGGGTCAGGATGTTGCATAGGATGAGTGATCAGGGAAGGGTGTGTTACTCCCCATGGCTGTGAGCCAGGGTTCTGTGGGTTCAAACATGTCACCATCTTCCAATGAGTGCTTTCCCATGTTTAGACTCCTAGCCCTGCCTGTTGACTGTACAGAGTATCACAGAATATCTGCATTCATGACTCATATATCTTGGTTACCCAAACAAATGCGGTTTTCAAGGAAAAGTGTTTTGCAATTCACTCAGGGTTGAAGTCAGATATTACTGACAGTTGACATTGCAGTTTCAGATTTCGTACCCATCAGACATTTCATGCTACTACAATCATTCCATCAACTTTATAACATTATTAGAGCAGTATTTCAAATGTGTCCTTCATTTTGGGCCTTTTTCACCCCATTATTCACGGCTTTGTCCAGATTTCTGGGTGTCTGACACTGGCAGGTTTTCTCCTAGCAGTTAGCAGAATGGCCTTTCTTTGCATTTTGTAGACTGAGTTATGTTGGTATTATGGACCCCATGACACTCCCTAACAGGGCACTGTAGGTCAGGCATGGACATTTGCCACAGGCCTGTAGGCCAGGTGTGACAGATGCAGCCATCTGTAGCAAGGCATTCTGATTATCATATGTTCCCGGGCTGCCAGAAGTGGACAACCCTGGGGTGGTACCAGTAAGTTGACTATGGGTGTCACTGACAATTGTTTTCTGTTTGTGTTGATCCATCACTCTAGTTGATGGCTGGATGCTGCTTAAAGCTAGGGACATGTTACTGCATTTCTATGAGACTATGAGGAGGGGGTGACTCATCTGTACACAATACACATTTGCAGAGACTGGATTCAAAGATGGCTGCCATTCTATAAGCACTGCAGTACTTCAGCTCTTCAAATACCTGAGAAAAAAATCAACCCTGTGGAGTTATACTTAGAGTTAAGTTACTAATTGACAGCAATTACTAATCTACCAGAAGTCACTTTTGTTTCTGAGGAAAGAAAATTGGAAAAAATATTTGCTAGTAGCAGGATTGGATCTGATTGTCAGGTTGACTCTGAACAGAGCACTGAACAAAGGACTGACTTATCTCACTGCTGTAACTTTTCCTTGGGAAATAAATCTACTTACAGAGTTTCAAAATGTCTAAAGAGGACAAAAATATGGAAACTACAACTACCAAAACTAAGCTGTCAGTTTTGCAATCACCAGAGAAAGAATCTTTCCATAAGAGACAGAAAACTTTTAAACAACAAGAGACTGCAAAAACAGGAATAGCATCAAAGTCTGATCAACAGGTCACAATGGAGGAAATAAAATCAGCATTGCTACCCATACAGGATACTTTAAATGAGCTGACAGCTCAAATGCTTACATTTAGTGACGCATGTAACCGGATTCTTGAAAGAATGGAGAAAGCAGAAACTAGAATAGCTGCAAATGAAGATAACATAATAATGCTTACTAAAAGAACAGAGACGCATGGGGCAGACATTCAATTGATGCAAAGCAAAATTCTGGACTTGGAAGCAAGATCTAGACGCAACAATATAATAATCAGAGGGATTCCTGAATCCATTCAATATAATGATCTGATTACTTCTATCACACAAATAGTCGAAATTCTGCTCAAGGACTCTGAGGAGGTTAAACAGATGGTTATAGAAAGGGCTCATAGAGCATACAGAGAATCTCAAGCTTCAAATATACCCAGACCTGTTTATGTTAAAATATTGAACTATCAAGACGTAAGCAAAATACTGTTAACTATAAAATAATCTGGTGGATTTATAATGTGGCAAAACAATAAAATTTATATATCACAGGATTTACCAACACAAATAAGGCAATCTAGACAAATGCTGGCTCCATATTGTAAGTTTCTGATTGACAAAAATATCAGATTTCAAATGAAATATCCCAATAACCTAATTTTTACTGTGGATGGCATTAAATACTCTGTAAGCACAAAAAAAGAAGCAAGACCTACTTTTCTGAAGCTTTTTAAGGCTCTGCCATCTTCAGAAATGTAAACAGTCCATCTGGCTTTCTGCAATATCAGAGAGAATGGGATTCTCTATTTACGACGATCTGAGGCTTCAAAATCCTTTGGCTGCTTTGTTTCTTGTTCCAGGCCTGATGATTCATCTTCTTATCTTCTTATTTCATAATTCCAGCTGCACCACGAAGTTCCCACGAAGTTTTATGGCTGTACTGAGCATTTGTAATCCACGAGGCAACAGGAAATGTATTGGAGGAAGCAGAGGGACTGTTTTTACTGTGGCGCAACCAGGAGGTCCGTTCGCGAATTCGGTCCCCCGTCGTGAGCGAAGGAAAGGACTTAGACTGTTTTTACAGTTTTACTACCTGGGAAGTAAGAAGATCTCCTGGAAAGGTTAAACAAAGCCTTTTGCACTTAGTTTGAAGAAAAAACGACTGTAAGATGTTGGTTGAAGTTAGAGTGTTGCGGGTAAATGCTGTGGAAATGTATTGAGCATTAGAGAAGGAGACTGTAATGTATAATGGCAGAAAAAGGTACTGTGGCTTCTTATTTTTTTTTTTTATTATTTTCTTTTTTTCTCTTTTCTTTTTTTTTTTCTTTTTCTGTCTCAATGAGTAAATTAACAGGTAAAAATATTGTGCAATTAATAAACAAAGAGTATATAGGTAGTTGTTTTTAAATGTGTAAAACAAAGCATTTTCCTTTTTTGTTCTTCTTTCTGCTGTGCTCTTTTTATGCTCTTTTTTTAACCCTTTTGTTCCTCTCTCTGATATAAATGCTCATCACAAGTGAAAATGACATTTTTGTTTACTGTGAACTGCATTGATTTTTTATTATTAATATGTTAGTATGTTAGTTGGCATGGGAGGAATAATGTAGATTAAAATAATTAGTTCATTTAATTCAGTAAATGCAGGGTGTTGAGAAATGTTAAATAATTATGTCCTATCTATGTTAACTAATATTTAATTCTGTTTAGATCAACAAAACAAAAGGTTACATGTTATTGCTGCTTATAAGGTTAGAGTGAATTGAAGTACATTAGAATTTTATGGTGCAATTAGTTCATTTGAATATCTAAAATATGATCAGAGCTGTAGTTACTTACAGTAGAGTTTAGTAAGGAATGTCAGAATTAGGCTTTATAGATGTAGTAGTAGTTGTAGTAGGTTTTTTGCATGGCGTTTTATTGTTAAATAATAGAATTAGTAGGTTAGTTACTCAGATGGTTTCCAGTAATGTGAAAAACCTATGTTCATCCTGGTCCGAAGGAATAGTGGGTAGGCACTGGGGAGGGATGGGATGGCAGTTTTTCTTCCAAATATTTGTTGACAAGCCAACTTATGTTATTCTAAGGTTGCTTAAAAAGAGTAGACATCGATGTACATTTATAAGGATTTTTAAATGTGGATAATAGAATCTTGGAATGTCAAAGGACTCCAGAACATGAAAAAAAGAAAGCTGTTCTTTCACTTGTTCCTTAAATCATCAGCAGGTTGTATTTTATTACAAGAAACACATATGACTAATGACCAGTGGGTGTCAGTGAAAGATAAGAAATGGGTTAGGAAGATTGTGATGGCGGAAGGAACTACGAATAGTGCAGGAGTGGCAATTATAATTAAGAATCACTTTCAGGGAGATATTTTGGATATGAAAACGGATCAGGAGGGTAGATGGTGTTTGGTACTTCTCACATCCAAATGGTATGATAAACCTATAGTACGAGTTTGTATATATGCCCCCAATGTTAACCAACATCATTTCATAACTTCAATTTATTCCATTTTACAGTCATATAATAATTGCTATATAGTGATGAGTGGTGACTGGAACTCTTACCAAGATCCGAAATTAGACAATTTGGGTGCTTCTAAAGCATTCAATAAACAGGCAATGGTAGCATTGAATGAATTGAAAACTGATTTCAAACTGTTTGACCCTTTCAAACACACACACTCACAAGGGAAAGCAAAAAGTTTTATGTTTTACTCAACCTGTCATAAAATGTGGTCGAGAATTGATTTTTTTCTAATTTCAGAGGTATTGATTTCAGCCGACCCTAGTGTTTCTAATCAAGCCAGACAACTCTCAGACCATTCAAAGATAACCTTAACCTTAACCAGTAATAATATGAATACTAAGAGGCTTCGAGGGTATAATTGGTCCTTGAATCCATACTTATTAACCAAGGAGGATATATTAATGGAAGTTAAGGAGATTCTTAAACAATTACTATACAATATTTCCCAAAATAGACACCCGATAGATATAGAATGGGCTACAATTAAAACGCAGTTAAGAGGATTATTTATTCAAAAAGCTACTTATTATAAAAAATTGCAAAATAAGTCTCAATTAGATTTAGAAACTAAAATTCAAGTATTGGATCAAGATCTGATGAGGAACTATAATGAACAGACAGAAACTGAGTTATTTAGGTGTCAGAAAGAACTGTTTCTACTTTATAATAGAAAACTGTCACTTTATGAACAAAGAAATTTAGTAAAATATGCAAATCATATTCAAACCCCTTCGAAAGCTTTAGCTCGTATTATCAACCAGACGAAATCAACACGGTTAATTTCTGAAATACACTATAACAATACTACATATACTGACAAGGCAGATATCATGAAGACCTTTGAAACAATTTTTAATCAGATTTACGGAGAGCAGCAGACACTCTTGCAAGATAAAGAAAGAAAAGATTTTCTACAGAAAATCACTTTTCCTAATATTGATAAGGATTTCCATAGAAATTTAATTAAACTGGTTGAAGTCGAGGAAGTGTTAGAGACAATCAAGAAATTAAAGCCTCATAAAGCCCCAGGGCCAGATGGTTTGACATCAGAATTTTACAAATCCTTTAGTGAGATTTTGAGCAATGTATTGGCACAGACTTTTAATTATATTATGCGGAATGGAATTGATGATCCTCATTTTAATGCTTCAAGGACAGTTCTCATATTGAAGGAGAAAGGTGATCCCAAAAATCCTGATAATTACAGGCCCATATCTCTTTTGAATATAGACATGAAAATCATGACATCTATTCTGGCGAGTAGACTGAAAAAGGTAATAAACTTAATTATATCAGAGGAACAGGTGGGGTTTATGGATGGGAGACAGACCACGGACAATACCTTAACGCTTCATACCTTAATCTCTTATGCGAAACACAAAAACCTGAATTTGTATGCCCTAATAATTGATGCTCAGAAGGCATTTGATAGGGTTAATTTGGTTTATTTATTTGACATATTACCATATTTTAATATACCCCAGGAATTTGTTTCAACATTAAGAATACTCAATTCAATTTTCGCTGAATGGGATAATTTGTATTTCAAACAGTTTGAAATTGCCAATGATAGGGCAAAAAGAGCATTTGAAAAGAAAAATAAAAAACTTAGTAGGGACAAGGCACAATATGAATCACACAATGCATATAAATGGAATTTTAAAGAACAGGCATATAATGAGAGATGGAATGCCAATGAACAGCCTAATGAAGGAAGAGTATTCTATAGACATGCTAGCACTACACAAGCTAACACTACACACAGAGGTAATGTTAGAAAAGATGAGGATTTTTTTCAGATGCCAAGGAAAGTATATTCAGCAAAATGGAATCAAGGGGGGAGGTGGAAGAAAAAATATTAAATGTACCTGAGGAGCACACGGGTCACACTCCCACCCCCACCTTATCTGATATTAACATAACTAGTGAGGTTACTGCACAGGGTATCAAACAGGATGGTGCAGTACATACATTTAACAACTTTAAGATCTTTAATTATAGCAATATAAAATTAGAAACTACACATTTTTCTCTTTTGTCAAAGGGTTTAAAATTTATACCCACGACTACTTTTAATGTCGTGGATAGTATCAGTGAATTAAAGTTATTCACTAAGAAATTTAATTTAGCTATGCAGTTTCAACAGAAAAGCGACCAACCCAAACAGCTTAACCCATTCAAGAAAAAAAGTTGTTATATCCCTATTAGTTATTCCCAAGTACTAAACAATGAAAAAAAGTCTGTAAGAGATCTGTATGCTCTAAACAAGAAAGTAAGTAAGATCAATATTCACAAAAACCTATCATATGAAGAGAATACATTACTAAGGGAGTTAAGATGTGACAAAAGTATTCGAATTATGAAACCGGACAAAGGTGGGGGGATGGTCATTTATGATGCCACTTGTTACAGCAGTATTATTCATGACATCTTGCATAATTCAGGGAACTATACAGTTACATCTTTAAATGAAGTGAACCAAGCATATAGAAGGATAGATATGTTCTTGGAGGATTACTTACTTGAGAACAGAATCAATGAGGAAACATACAACTATATGCTAGTTACAGATCCAGTTTTGGCTACTATTGTAGGGATCCCAAAGACCCATAAAGATACTATCAACCCCCCATTTCGTCCCATAATTTCAGGAAGCAAATCTAAAACTTTTCGTATAGGGGAGGTCATAGATAAATTACTCAAACCTATGTATTCTAAAATTCAGCATTTGACCAAAGATTCTTGGGAATTCTTAAAAAATTATCCTGTTACTATTGAGAAACAGAACATTCTTTTTACATCGGTGGATGTAGTGGACCTCTTTTCAAGTATTCCTTTGGAGGAAGGGTTACAGGCTCTGACTAATAGTATAAGAAAACATTCTGGGATGACTTGGGATCAAATTTCACTCTTAGTAGAGCTTACTAGTATAGTATTAGAATATAATTTCATTTATTATGAAGGAGAACTTTTCAGGCAGACCAAAGGGGTAGCTATGGGGGCAGCTTGTGCCCCCATATATGCCAATTTGGTCTTACTGGATTGGGAAGAGAATGTCATCTTTAGAAGTTCACATTTTGCCAATGTGTGTTATTACTCTCGGTTCTTGGATGACATATACATTTTATGGAAAGGAGACACCCAGTCATTTTTTGATTTTGTCCACTATTTAAATGACTCCAGTGAGTTTTTGAAATTCACCTATGAGTGCAGTACATATGGAGTAGCGTATTTAGATACTTTTGTATACTTAGAGGATGAGCACTTTAAATCCAAGATTAACAGGAAGACAACTTTTTCTAATTCTTATTTAGATTACAGTAGCAATCATCCCGATAAACTTAAATATAACATCTACAAGGGGCAAGTCATCAGAGCTTTGAGAATGACATCTGATAGAAAAGAAACGGAAGTAGAATTAGAATTTATAACAGGTTTATTCAGAGAGAGGGGATACGATGAACGAATGATGACTGATACAGGAAAGTATGTCCTTAAAGAGTGGGGACATAAATATACACCTCTCTTAGGTCTTAGACATGTAGGTAGTGAGGGTATATTAAGAACAGAGGCTAATGATATTAATGTGAAGGATACATCTTTTAAGAGAGCCTGTATAGTGCAATATGGACCGTTCTCTAGCCAAGTAAAAAATATATTAACCAATAATTGGCAAATTATATTAATGGATGAAGATGCACAAAAAATTTTGGGTCCTAAACCACAATTTGTGTACAAAATGGGGAAGAACCTGAAATACTTACTCGAGAATGGTCCAACACAAGTATCAGATAGCGAGAAGCATACCAGTAAATGTGGAGCATGTGGACAATGTAAACATATATGTGAAGACAGGATGTTCTCTTTAGAAAATTGTAATAAAACAATAATTAGACCCACACAAGGTAATTGTACAACTAGTATGATTATTTATATAGCTAAGTGTAGCGTCTGTCCAGCATATTATATTGGCAGGACGGAAAGACAATTTAGGAAAAGGATTTATTCACATATTTATAGTATAAGAACTAAAGACGTGAAAAACGCCCTATTCAAACACATCAATGTAGCAGGTACTGAACATTTTTTTAAATTTGCTATTTTAGAAAGAATTAAATCCAATCCCAGAGGGGGCAACACAAAAAATACTTTGGCATATAGGGAATATTGGTGGCAAATTTACACTGATGCAATGATGTGGCCTGGAATAAATGATTACATCACAGTCAAGCCACTTTTGATGGTTAAAAGTTAGTGTAGGGGTGTGTTTGCTATTGGACATTCGTAGTTATTTGTTTTTTATTTTCACATATTAACAACATCTTTGTATTTGTATCTGTATTTTCACAAGGTTATATGGTTCATATAAGGTATGACTGTTTATAAGTAGTATCAAAAGTTTGTTGATACATATGCACCATATAGGAGCCAGAATATATGTGATTGAACAGATATTTTAATATATATTTTTTATTGAGAGCATTAAAGTGGAAGTTTAAGTGTATAAAATTTAAGCAACTATACACAGTATGATTTTTCTAACACATATTTTAATGTAAAGCATCTAAGTCCATTAGGAATGCAATTTTTATAGAAACGTCATTTACAATTATTACAATTGGCAATTGAGCACTGCAGCTTTAAGGACTTTTTTGTATTTGGCGCCAATATAGCGTATTTAAGAATGAATGGAAAGTTAATTTAATTGTTCTGAGGAAGCTCGTGGTGTACGAGTGAAAGCGCTTAACTCATTGTATGGTGAAGAAAAACGTTTTAACTTTTAACTGTTCCTGTGATCGTCCTGCTTTAGGAGAAGTTTCAACTATTATTTTAGTTGGCGTTTTGTCGTTTCTACAATTTGTGAACATACTTCCTTCAATTGTGGATTTTTTTTTTTTTTTTTTTTGCACCAAGTTCCGTATTTTATACGAGTGTATACAGTGATTTGTTCTACTCTTCAACCTTTCATATTATGTGGAATGGAATTGATGATCCTCATTTTAATGCTTCAAGGACAGTTCTCATATTGAAGGAGAAAGGTGATCCCAAAAATCCTGATAATTACAGGCCCATATCTCTTTTGAATATCGACATGAAAATCATGACATCTATTCTGGCGAGTAGACTGAAAAAGGTAATAAACTTAATTATATCAGAGGAACAGGCGGGGTTTATGGATGGGAGACAGACCACGGACAATACCTTAACGCTTCATACCTTAATCTCTTATGTGAAACACAAAAACCTGAATTTGTATGCCCTAATAATTGATGCTCAGAAGGCATTTGATAGGGTTAATTTGGTTTATTTATTTGACATATTACCATATTTTAATATACCCCAGGAATTTGTTTCAACATTAAGAATACTATACAATAATGCATATACAAATTTATTTATAAATCACGAATGCTCGAATAGGATACAAATCAAAAATGGTACCCATCAGGGCTGCCCATTATCTCCCATCTTATTTAATCTGTACTTGGAGCCCTTATTTTTACACCTTAAGCAAAATATATTCTATAATTCTCCAGTTCTGTATGGGATAAAGGTTGGGTTGGCTGCCTTCGCAGATGATTTAAACATATATTGTACCACACCTGTTTCCGATACTGAAAAAATATTTACTGCAATAAGAATCTTTGAGAGAATTTCCAACTACAAGCTAAACTTTAAAAAATCTAAAATATTTCCGTTAAAGACACCCACACCTTTTTCAATGCTACCATTGATAGGACAAGTAACGACGGAAGAAAGGATAAAATATCTGGGGATTGAATTCTCCACTGAAAATAGGGATTTTTTTATAAACAATGTAAAATCAACTGCAGATCAAATAACATTGGACCTAGAGAGATGGAATAAGTTGAAGTTACCACTGATGGCAAGAGCAGCAATTATAAGAATGAATGTTCTTCCCAGAATGTTATATATTTTTAGAGCTACACAACTCAGAATTATGAAAACATTTTTTAAACGGTTTCATATAGGATTGGGGAGATTTCTGTGGGAACCCAGGAAGATGAGAATATCATATGAAAAATTGATGGTTCCAGAAAATAAGGGGGGGCTGGAGTTACTGGATTTTGAAATTTACTATTTAGTGATTCAGGCCAATAGGATCTTAAAGACGTCATACTTTGATAGTAGTAGTAGAAAATGGACATCCAAATGGGTGCTCCTAACGTATAAGTATATAAGTGAAGTGGGGGTCAATGTTAAAGCTTTACCCTTTCTAAATGATCAAACAATGAGTAAATATAAGTTAATGGAACACATAAAGAGCTATGTAACGGCAATTCAAACTGTTTTTGCTTCCTTAAACTTATTAAAATATATGATGGTATTCCAACCATTTCATGGGAACCCTAACTTAACAATTGGTAGTCAACTGATAGATTTAAAGAAATTCCCCTTAATTAAGGAATTAACTGTACTTGATTTATATCCTTTTCTAGGGGTAGTAGTACATGATATTCTAAAAGAAATGGAACTTCCTATTTCCTATTTAATCATAGTAAGACAGTTGAAGGACTTAGCAATAAACTATTTTAATAATTTTGAAATGAAAGAGGAGGACTTAATCACTTCTCGTAATCTGTGGGAAGCCCTGTTGCAGGATAGAAAATATATAACCGCAGCATATAAATTGATAAAAGAGAGGAAGTACAACAAACACATTCTTTTATCGAGTTACTGGAGGGAGAAATTGATATTGTCAGATGACAATAAGATATTGGAGGCATTCAGTACAACATTAAAGTCTGTATCCCTGCAAAAATTGATTTTTACGCAGTTGATGATTTTCAACAATGCATATTATACTCGTCTCACTCTTCACAAATTTGATCCGAAGAATTCACCTAAATGCCCACATTGCTTAGATCAAACAGCGGATTTGCTTCACATGTTCTGGAGTTGCAAGTGTATTTATAAATTGTGGAATTCACTCAAGTTACAGTTACAAAAAATGGGCTACCAAAACTCAACACTCTCTTGGGAGTTTATGATTCTTCATATTCCCCCGAAGAATCTAGGAAACTCAAAAAGGATCGTAATTATGAATATTTGTTTATTAATGAAATTATATATAGCCAAAAATTGGTTGAACCCAGACCAGACATCGTGGAGAAATTTCAGATTGATGGCTATACAACATATCTTAGCGCATAAACTCTTAATAAGCGACCATAAGAAAAATATCAACAATATAAAAATATGGCAGCAAATTTTCAATATTGTGTTGGCGTAGAGGCGCCTATCCACTTTTTCTCGGGACTTAGAGTACAATGTAAAATCAATCTTAGATTAGATATAAGAGGTAGAGTCAATACAGTTCGTTGGCTTGATTTGTTATTGTGGGTTTTCTTTTTTTTTTTTTCTTTCTCTCTTTTTTTTCTCTTTTTTTGATTAGTAGTACTGTATTTATGACCAATATATGAGATTGACATATAATGTGAAGTTAACCTATGGAAGCATTTTGTAAATATTGTACATAGTGTGTGAATTTGTAATATGGTTGTGAAAAACAATAAAAAATGTTTATTAACACATTTGCAGAGACTGTGCTTTTGCTTAACATTTTGGTCCCATTTAGCATAGTGGTGTGCCCTATCTTTGAGACTACAGGTATAACAGTATCCACCACAGGTCAGATCGTTCTGGCATAAACATTTGTAGTTTCAGACTTCTTACCTTTCAAAGCCATACTGCCACTGCCAGACCTGCTGTGATATCACTGTGTAAAATTCTGTAGGTGGGGATTTCATTGATTTTTTCATGTGGGGACTTTGCTAGACATTTCTGTATGGTTTTCTACAGCTGATCTGCTGGGTAAGGCTAGGGATGGGTATGGGACCCCCACTTTGACATCCATTCATGTGACCTATGACCCCCCTAGTTATTTGGCTCAACACATATACTGCAGTGGTATTTGTCAACTAGGGTGGTACTGCATGGTGTGGGTAGGCCAGTACTGGGAATATACTTCCTGCTCTCTCACAGAGCACTCAGTTGTCTGCTGCTATCCCAGTAAGCCACCCCATTCCATTGCATGCTTGAATCAATGCCATAGATACGCTATCAGAACATTCTACTCTATTCATTTATTTTGCTAAGGAGACTGACTTACCTTGTGCCTAAGGCTGTTGTGAGGATGGTGCCTGAGGGCTAACTATGTCGGATGCATGCAGTACACTGCCTATACATGGTAAGGTATAGGTGGTGCGATGTCTGGCATCCATTTTACTGTGTGTGCGAGTCAGAGAGAGAGAGATCCATCCCTCAGGCCCTACTGTGTCAGGGTATTTGCTATGCGTTGCCTCTATCCCAAGGACAGGGCATACTGGGCATGCCTCCATTTGCCTATAGGGGCAGACTCAAGATGTTTCTCCTCCGAGTCCCTCTGTGCTTGTGGAGACCTTGGCAATGGGGGGGGGGTTTGTGGCCCTTCCCTGTTTCCGCAGGATCATATTGTGTAGCATGGCACATACTATGAACATGTGTGCACATGTGGCTGGAGAGTACTGCAAGGCTCAACCAGATATGTCAAGGCAGCAGAACTGTGACTTGAGCATCCCAAACACATGCAGTATAATGATCCTGGTTTGTGTGGGTGCCTCATTATGACATTCTTGTGTGGGTGTGTGCGCATTTCTGATGGGTGCCATCAGCCATGGCTACAGTGTGTAGCCAGCATCCCCCACCAGATGGACATATGAGATGTCCCCACTGGCAAACTCCGGGTACAGCTGTGACAAATGCCAGATGTGGGAGTCATGATAGCTTCCAGGGCTGCCAGCACACACATTCATGATAATGCCCTGTGCATCACACACAACCTGGCAGTTGGAGTGGAACCCCTTGCAGTTTAGATAGCCCCTACCCTGGTCACTGGGTTGTGCTTGGATGTGGATGTGCATGATGTCTATGGCACCCAGTACCTCTGGGTACTCTGCTACATGGTGGAAGAGACGCATATTGCTGGTGCTCTCCTCACAGGTGCTGGGGAATGTAAATGTGCTCCGCGGCATGTGGTTGCAAGGCATCCAGGAATTGGTGGAGTATTCTGGACACAGATGCCTTCTGAGACCCCCATGAAATCCCCACTTGGTCTCTGGAAAGTACCTGTAGCTAGTATTCTTAAGGCTACACATACCTTGGTATCCACTGAGGTGGGTTCCCCTCTATTGGTTCTGGGTCTGATGTGAGGCCGGCACAGCTCAACAAGTTGCTGAAGTATGCCCCTGTCCACCATGTAGTGCTCTATCTCCAGATCATGTAGCCCCTGGTAGGTTACCCGGGGTCTGAACACTCTTCTCCTCCTCCTCCTCCTCAGTCTGAGTTGGTTGTCAGCAGTATCCTCCTCACCACCCTCAGTCTCTAGCAAATACTGATAGATCAGAGCAACAGCAGCACCAAACATGTTTTGTCAGTTTAAAATTCCCCCAAATGTGTACACCAGTGGTGTAGAGTGGGTGGGAAAAAACAGACTGGAAGGTGTTAACATACTTTATCGTAGTGTGTTAGGCTGCTGCCTGTGTAATTGGCTATTTTTGATACATTCCACCTGCCAGCTATGGTAGTTCTCCTTGGTTGCCTTTCTACTGCTGTTTTCCCTTCCCATTTTCTCCCTGTTTAAGCCCCAATATGTGCCGCGCATACCCTTTGCTCAATTGTAAACAGTTCTGCTATTTCTGTTGTTTTTTTTTTTGTTGTTTGTTTTAGGCCCGGAGCACACCACACACACCCATTTAGCTAAAGTAAACAGTTTTAAGCAGAACTGGCCCTCCCTGGACACAAACACGCTCTGCATTTCATGGAATAAGACAATAAAGCCTCAGACACACCTCCTTCCTTAGCTGTGCTTAGCTAAGGGAAAACACGGGTCACTGAGCTCCAATATGCTTACAGCAAGCATGACACACCCCCTTTTCATGTTAGCTGCTTCTCCTGTCAACATGGTGGTGTTAGAGCACCTACACGGTTAGAAAAAATTTGTGATTCAGTATAAATCCCCTCATTTGCATACACCACTGCCTTACTCCATAGTTACCACACTTAAAATGGGCCTTTCCCCTTACAAACCACTATTCCCTAGTATTGTTTTCATTCTGCATGCCATTGATTATAATGGCAAAATGCAGATTTCTGTAAAAATTGATTTTTCTCCCCTTATTTCTTTTTCTTTTTGGCGCAATCCTGTTTGCGTGCCGCTGCCCTATGCTTAAACAGCTGAGATCGGCCAAAAAAAATTATAAAATTATAAAATTAAAACTATTTATCATGCCAATGGCCTTAGCCTACTAGATATAATACATGATTTTTTTGAGCTGTCATGCCTCCGTTTTCTAATTTGCAGAAATGTGTTCAGCTAGTAACCAAAAACATTTCTGCTTCTAACACTATTCCTGCATGGACTCCTGCCTGCTTGCTGAATCGCTAATTCACCTCATTTGCATGGTTTTCACCAGCAAATGAGGTAATTAGCATTAGGCAGTGATGTCCATGAAGGAATAGTGTAGGAACGCTTGTGCACGTCCTGGAAGCCCTTTGCTGAATCGCTCGGCAGTCATGTTCCATGCAGCAGCTGCTGTACTATTCCTACAGTTTCTGTAGGGTTTAATGAATCCTGGGGATTGACAGTACACGTTTTGAAATTTATGATTTTAAGTGTCATATTTCCACAACTTTGAGGTGGTGATGTGAAAAATCACACTGAGAATGAGGAAAATAAGTGGATTTTATGTTTTAGGGCACCTTATCCACCTGGTTTTAAATTATTTTTTTTAGCATTAAACCAATTCTTAAAGATTTTCATAATAGTGTAAAATAATATTATTCCAGTCACTTTTTAATTGACTGCAATTGATTTTGGTATCACATGACTGAGTGTGTATTTAAGCAGTGCATTTTAACAATTGCTTTGTGAATTGCCTGAAGAAGCATTGTGAACGTAAAAGTTTTAGTTGCATTAAATTTAATTTGTATAGTTTGTGGCTGCAGACTGCTTTGTTTATTTTCATTCTTCTGTGTACTAGAAGCCACATTATCTTAAAACAGTGTGTGGACACAGGTCTGTAGTGAGGCTGTAATCAATATCATCAGACAGATAAAGAAATATATGAGCAATGGAAAGCCAAACAACACAGACACTGAAGGCTAGAGTGGAGTTCACTAACAGAATTCATGGACAGGATGAACATTAAGGCACAAAGTGTTTTGTGTTACAAAACATTGCATGGAAATGTACTGTAGAAAATGTGTAAGACAACATGGCCATTTAAGACAGATTGAGTTATACACTGGATTTGTGGGATGTGAAAGAAATGCAACAAACTTGCACCATACCTAAAAACAATGGGAAGTGTTAGCCATGCACCCATAGTATACGACAGTAAGTTAAACACGAGAGATGTTTATCCCAAGGATATGTAATCCATGCACCATTATATCTAGACTGTAAGGTTAAGGTAAGCACTGCAGACTTCATAGTGCTAGGGCTCATAAAATAACATACCTGTGACATGTATCACACAAAAAAGTGCAAGTAATAAACCTGAAGTGTAATGAGCATAGAACTCCCACACCTCAGTGCATCAGCCAATGAAGCAGGCATGGTGCAGATCCCCCCTGCAACATGCTACATAGCTGTGCAGGACTATACTAATCAGTATTAAACAGTCATTAACAACACATATCCACAAATGGCCATCTCAGCACAGATTAGTAGATTATGTTAAGACAATGCCAATGTACACACTCATGATAAGATAATTTACATTCAGGGAAATGTAAAAATAAGGGCACTTCATGAAAAAAAAAACATAGGGATGAGATTGAACCCCTACTAATTTCACTATGTTCTAAATCACTGCTGTAGCAGGGCATACTACAGATGCAGTAGAAGCAAAAGTGGTTGGAGTAACACATTTCTAGGAATGGAAGAGTGGATATCAGGATGAACAAAATGCACCTACTTGGTTTTGAACTCCTGACTCTGTTAAAGCACATAGTCACACCAATAGGCTGCTAGCAAGGCATACTTACTGAGTACTCATGACAGAGGAGGCTGCAAAATACATTTCAGTGAAACAATCTTGGTGAGATCAGGGAAACAAAATGCACATACCTAGGTTTGAACTCCTAATATTGTCCACAGTTATAATTACCTTAATAGGCAGTAGGAAAGCATGTTAATAGTGTACTCATAAAGGAAGTGGCTACAAAATACATTTCAGGGGAACAGACTATATGATACAAGGAAAACAAAGTGCACCTACATGTGTTAGGACTCCTATATTTGTTCAAGGGCCTCTTCACAGAATATGGTACTTGCAAGGCATGTTAAAAGAATATTTTAACTGAGTTGGCTGTGAAATACATTTAATAGGTTCATAGAATGATACTAGGCTATTGGCCCGGAGCCCCTTATAAGCCTAGCCAAGAATTATGCCCATGTTCTCTTAAAGTCAGCACCTGTTTCCCCTGTCCAGCAGGGACATAGGTGGGATCCTAGAGGTATATTTTCCATTTCCAATTCAGTCATCCATGTTCCTCTTAAAGAGGGCTAGAGAGGTACTCTACTTGACATGGAGAGGGAGTCTATTCCACATATGAGGGAGCCTTTGGGACACAAATCTATCCTGCCAGCAAGTTCTATTGATGTCACAGACCAGGTTAAGGCCTTGCATGTGGGTTGTGCAAGTGGAGTTTGTGCATAGGTTCATAGGGTCATAGGTAGGTACTAGGCTATCGGCCCAAGGGCCTAAGTAAGCCTAGCCAACAAGGTTCCCTGGTTTATGCCCCCCAAGAAAGTTAATTTCCTGTGCCCGTGTCGAGCAGAGCTACAGAAGTAATTCCCAGGGTGTATTTCCTATTTCCCATCCACTCATCAAAATTTTTCTTGAAAAGTGCAAATGAGGAACTTTGCATGACATAGATGGGTAGCTTGTTCCAGAGTATAGGAAGTCTCTGGGACAGGAATCTATCCCTCCAGCATGTCCTGTTTATTGTGGTGACATGATTTAGGTCCTTAGAGCGTGTAGCTCAGAGGGAATGGGATTTCTTTAGGTACAGCATGTCCAACAGCTCTAGGTTTAATATAGCTTTATATGTTAGGCAGAGATCTGCTCGGAGTAGGCAATTAGGTTTGCTACCTTTTCAAATGTCCAAAGTGGGACATTTTTGGTACAAACATCAGACTTTGCAGGGCAAAACATACCCACGGCCAGTACAAATGGCAGACCTTCACTTTTTTTCCTAAATAAAAGCTTATTCTTGTAGCATTTTAGTTGCTTATTCTGTTTCTTATAACATTAGGTGTCTCAGATACAGAATAACTATTTTATGCAACTATTACATAAAATATAGGAAATATTTTTGTCCTAAAATCTCAGGACATTTGGGATTTTTTCATTTTTTTTTGCAGGACACAACTGCCCAAAGAGGGACTGTCCCTCGCAAAGTGGGACAGGTGGTAAGCCTATAGGCAATATGCTACAGAGTAAAGCTGGAGTTTTTTGAGATGGTCAGTGTAGGGCATCTGTTTGAGGCCAATAATCCTCTTTGTGAGGGACTTCTGTGGCCTTTCCAGCTGCTGCAGATGTCTTGTGTGGTACATTCCAAAAGGGGCATTGTACTCTATAATGGGTCTAATGAGTGCCGAGTAGAGGGGAACAATGACCTCTTTGTTCCTGGATGAGAATGCTTATGTGATGAGGTGTGCCACATAGAAGGATTTCCTGACTACTGTGGTGATGTGATTAACAAAGGAGAGACTACTGTCCACCTGGGTCCCAAGGTCTCTTATCACACATTCAGCATTAAGTAGACTGCTGTTTATGTGGTAGTTCATGGGTACAGAGTTTTTACCAAAGAGGATGACAATGCACTTTTTGACATTGAGCTTGAGGCCATGCCTCTGACACCAGGCATCTGTTTCAGTGAGGCCCTTTTTTAGGATGGCCACATCATTTGGGGACTCGACTATGTCTCCTAGTTTGCAGTCATCTGCGAACTTTGTTAGCCAGAGGCCTTCTGTGTTAGCGTGTACTTCAGAGAAGTAGATACCAAACAGGAGAGGTCCCAGAACTTAACCATGTGGTACTGTACTTGTCACTGGTTTGAAGTCAGATTTGGAGTCTGCAACTTGGGTCTGTCAGTAAACCAGTTGGCAACCCATCTTGTGATGTAGGGATTTATACCTAGTTTAGTGAATTTAGCTATAATTCCAGAATGGGGGAGGGTGTCTAAATCCTTGGCGAGGTCAAGATAGGCTGTGTGAACCAACTTACCCTTGTTTATGGCTTTGGTGACCGCCTCAAAGAAGTCGATCTGGTTCAGAAGGCATGATCTGCCTTTCACAAACCTGAACTGGGTGAGGTCCAGAGTTTGGAGGTTACCAATGTCTTTGTTTATGAGTTCCATGATGATATGTTCCATGGCCTTGCAGACCAGACTCATCAGGCTAATAGGGCGATAGTTCCCAGGATCAGTGGTGGCTCCCCCTTTGTGGAGTGGGATAACTGTTGCTGTGTACCATTCACTGGGCACAAAGCCTGATGTGAGACTATGATTGAACATGGTGCTTAGGTGGGGAGCCAGTTTGTTTTGAAGTTCATGTAAATCGCAGCCTGGGATGTTGTCCAGTCCCATGGATGCTGTGTTTTTGGTTTTAGAGAGTGCAGCTTTTACCTGCATAGATGTGATTGTAGGGACTATGCATTCTTCCTGTATAGATATGGGCCCTTTAGTGGGTGAGAGGGGGGTAAAGTTAGCACTGAACCTATCTGCCAGGATGTTGCAATATCAGTTGGTTCTCTGTGCAGTTGTGTTGTACCTCAGAGCAGATCTGGGTGTTTCCATTGAGATTATTGACATAGCTATAGAATGCTTTGTGGTTGCCCTTAGAATCAGTGGTGATTTTGTTTTCATATCTGGCTTTGTAGGATCTTATAAGGGATCAAAGCTTCTTACTGAGGCTGACCAGGGAGCTCCTCCAGTCATGGGATTTTACTCTCTTTTGCAAATGTTTCTTCCTTCTGTTGTAGAGTTTGTTTATGTTAGGGGACCACCAGATTGGCTTCCTTTTTTGGAGGATAGCGTCGTGGTTCTGTCTGGGACAGCACAATCCATGCACTCGTGTAAGTGTTTATAGAGTGCATTTGTGTAGGATTCAGCAGTCATAACTGTATTGTCCATCTGCATGGGTGTCATGAAGTTCACCACTTTTATCCTAAGAAGCATGAAGTTGGCTTTTGAGAAATTTTTTACCGTGGTTTCCTTAATGGTGGGTGGGGGCGGGATGCGGATATCTAGGGTGATTAGCTTATGGTCAGATCTGACCAACAAGGTGTCGACTTCAGGTGTGGAACTCTGGTCAATTATGTTGGTAATGTCGAGGGCCAGGATATTGTTGCCCCTGGTGGGGGTGTGGGTAAGCTGATCCAGAGCATTGAAATTTATGAACTCCTGAAAGCGTTGAGTGAAGGAGTTGGTACATGAGTAGTTTTCCCAGTTAATGTTGGTGTAGTTGAAATTGGCCATTATTAGGGTATTTGGTTGAACCCTAATATTTTCCAGTATATCAAGAAAAGACGAGTGGAAATCCTGGGGCATGGTGGGGGATCTGTAGCAAGCTACAATTTGGATTGCAGTTTTGCCCAGAGTTAGTTGTACTTGGACAACCTCGGATGCATTATGCTGTGCAACTAGCCTGGAGGTGTGGATATCCTTAATGAATATGGACACACCTCTGCCTTTGGTGTTCTGGTCCAGGTTAGATAGCCGAAAAGTGTGGTATGAGTTATAGCCTGGCAATGCAGTGGTGATCTCTAGAGCCTTGAACCAGGTCTCAGTCACTGCACAGATACCGATGTTCTCCATTTTAAGAAGTGCCTCGAGTGAGTGCATTTTGAGATTTAGACTTCTATCACTGAGTAGCATTACCCTCAGTTTTTGCTTGCCTGTTCCTGTTACGGTGGTGAATTTGTCATTTGAACCTTGCCTAAAAAAGGCCCTATAGGGGTGGCAAGACCCTTAGCCAGTATCTGGAATCCCAGGGGGCAACAGGTGCAGGCCATCTCTGGCAAAGCATCATGGTCAGGCAGACATATACTGGATCCCCTTAGAATCATACCAGAAGCTTAACCAATTGTTGAAGTCAATCATTTTGTCCTTGTACTGCGGTATCATTCTGGGCAATGGCAGGATGCTACTCAGGGCTAGGGTCATACCTGTCTGGGCTACAAGATCAGAGAGCTTTTCCATGCCTCTTTGCATGTAGTCCAAGGAGGTACATCTCAGGTCATTCACACCAACAAGGACAATGACAGAGTCATATTTGTACTTGTTGTGGCGTGACCTGAGTGCATGGGTTATGTGATGGATCCTGGCACCCGACAGGCAGCTGACAGTAACCTTCTCCTTGTTTAGCCTGGTGAGTGGAACATCAGTGTGCCTGACTATAGAGTCAACTATGACTAGTGTGTTGGGTACATTGTTTTGCCTTATGGGCTGTGGTTTATTGGCACACTGAGTCTGTGGGCTATGTGTTATTTGGGTTGTGTTGGGGGTAGAGTTTACTTGCATTTCTGCTTTGGAGGTCTCTGTTGCTTGAGCAGATTATTATTGAGAGCCTCTGTGAATGTTTTTGTGTTTCTATGTGTGGATTGTGGTGGTATAGGTTTAGTGGGACTATGTGTATTGTGGTGCAAGTGTTTACCTTCTTCCCATAACTGTCAAGTTCAGTCTTGGTTGGAGAGAGCTTTACTTTCAGTTTGGCTAGATAAGTGCATCTCTCACAGGTTGTGGTGTTGGGTGGTAGGAAAAGAAGGTTGTCTGTGTACATGAGGCAATTGCTACATAGTCCCAAGATGCCCAGATTCATCACATAGACAGGAGAGAAAACTGGGAGCTGACCCTTGGACATGCCTGAATAAAAACTACTTTCCTCTAGACAAGTGAGGAAAGTGAGTATAAGAGCTGCTTTTCTCTAAGCAAGTGAGGAAAGTAAGTACAAAAATTGTTTTCCTCTAGGTAAAGAGGAAGGTTGAGTGTTGTAGTAATTTGTGGCTTATTTAGTGCTACAACAAGTTCTGAACAAGTGCTGAGCACGAATAAGCAAATTCAAGTGGTAAAACTAAGAAACTGTACCTAGATCTTGTGATATATAGGCTACCTAGTGTTCACCACTCCCACTGATAAGCTAGAATGCTTCCCTCCAAAATAGAAAGGCTAGGGGGTCTAAGAAGCTTACAAACAGTCCTGGATACAGCAAATCTGTATCTGGACTAGACTAGTTACAGGAAAGGCAGGAAACAAGCTTAGAAATTTTTTTTTTGTAAAGTGGAAAGGGAGAAAGGAGAAATGGAAAATAATTCAAAATTAAGGACCTAAGTGGCTTGCCCTTTACAAATGTTCTCTCTTTATTAGACAGAATGAGCTAGTGACACTAGACTGGAATAGAGCTGGGATAGAGCTGAACAGATGGGACTGGTAGGAGTTTCTGAAGTCAAAATATGATCTCACTGTACTCGGTTGAGTGAGCAAATGAAGTAGACCCAGAAAGAGTGTTCAAGCACAAATTTACAGGAGGGGCAGGCAATTCCAAAGCCACCAAGATTAATACCAAAACAAGAACAGAGCAGGAGAGCAGGAAACTAACTGCAGAGAGAGAGAGACAGAGACCACACAGTATTCTATGAAATAATTAAATAGAAAAATAAATAACTACAGAGGGACACAGACCACAATATTTAATGAAGCAATTAAATAGACAGAAAAATAAAATGCAGTACAATATTTAACACTGCAAGTTTGTACTTAACTCAGCTAGTAATGCAGTTGATTGTAGGTATGTAGCAGAAGCCAAACAACTCAGATATTGAGCAGTAATAAATTCAAAGATATGTGACTAACATTTATAAATACAGAGAAACCCGCTAGGCTAAGAGTTTAACACTGAATATAAATGAAGTGAAACACAATAGCCCCCACTTACTGCAGAGACAGAGAGAGACCACAGCATTCTATGAAACAATTAAACAGAAAAATAAATAACTGCAGAGAGACACAGACCACAATATTCATTGAAACAATTAAATAGACTGAAAAATAAAATGCAGTACAATCTTTAACACTGCATGTTTGTACTTAACTCCGCTAGTAATGCAGTTGATTGTATGTATGGAGCAACTCTATCAAGGCTGGGCCTTAATGGCCTTGTATGCCAGACACAGGTCAACTCTGAGCAGTCTGTATGAGACTGAGTAGAGGGACAGGGATTTTAGTCTATCTGTATAGGATAGGTGTTTGAAACCCTGGATTTTCCTGGTCAGGAACCTCTGTTGTCTCTCCAACTGCTACATGTGCTTGGCAAGGTACATGCCGAAGGGGAGCATTGTACTCAATAATGGGTCTGATAAGGGACTAGTACAGGGATGTTATGACCTCCTTGTTCCTGGATGAAATACCGTTATTTATGAGATGGGCCATATGGAAAGCCTTTCCTACAATGGAGGCAACATGGTGGTCAAAAGTCAGGTTGATATCAATCTGGATGCCCAAGTTTATCATGACTGATTGCATGCTTAGTATGTTGTTATCAATGTGATAATTAGTGGGGATGACATTTTTTTCAAAAGGGATAATGATGCATTTCTTGGCATTCAGTTTGAGGCCATGCTTCTGGCACCACTCATAAGGTTTGGTAAGGCGCTCTTGGAGGATGTTCACATCACTAGGGGAATTTAAGACAGCACCCAGCTTGCAGTCATCTGCAAACTTGGTCAGCCACAGATGACTGGTTTTGGCTTGTACCTCAAAAAAGTATATCCCAAACAGTAGAGGCTCCAATACCAATCCTTTGGGTACACCACTCGTTACAGGTCTACTACTAGAGGTGGCTTGCCCTACTTTGACTGAGTGGGTTCTATCTGTGAGCTAGTTAGCTAACCATCTGGTAACATACAGGTTGATGCCTAACTGGGAGAGTTTATCTATTATGCCTGAGTGGAGAATAGTGTCAAAGGCTTTGACTGGGTCAAGGTAGGTGGTATGTACCATCTTCCCCTCGTCCATGGCTTTGGTGACTGTTTCAAAGAAGTCAACCAAGTTTAATAGGCATGATCTCCCTTTGACAAAACCAAACTGTTTGGGGTCAAGTGTTTGAAGGTTGCCAATGTCCTTGTTTATAAGGCTCATGATAATGAATTCCATGGCCTTGCAGATCAGGCTAGTTAGGCTGATGGGTCTATAATTGCCTGGGTCAGTGGACACTCCACCTTTATGTAGAGGGATGACAGTGGCTGTCCTCCATTCATCTGGGATGAAGCTGGTGCTAAGGCTTTGGTTGAATATGATGTCTAATGGAGCTGAAAGTGCATTCCTGAGTTCATGTAGGATACAGCCAGGGATGTTATCAGGTCCCATGGAGACTGTATTGTTTTCCTTTGAGAGGGCATTAAAGAACTGTTCTCTGGTGATGAGGGGAGGGGGCAGGTGCTGGGTATGTCCTGATTTACTGATGGGGGGACATGAGGGTGACATTTTCACTGAACCTGTCTGCCAGCAGGTTGACTATATTTATGGCATTTGTGTATGTGTTGTTATTGACCACCTGTTCAGAGCAGATTTGGGTGTTGCCTTTGAGATTGTGGACATATGTGAGGAAGGCCTTATAATTGTCCTTGGTGGATTTGGCCAATTTGGACTTGAAGTTAGCCTTAGAGGATTTCACCAGTGACCTTATCTGCTTGTTCAGACAAAGGAGAGATTGCTTTCAACCTGTCACCTGCTGGTGGCCCTGGACAGCAATATTTTCCATCTGTTATAGAGATTTATTGCTGCTGTCCACCAGACAGGTTTACTCTTCCTTGAGGAAGATGATTTGGCCCTGTCAGGTATTGCTGAGTCCATACAGCTATGTAGGTGCTCTTATAGTTTTTTGATGTAGGCTTGGACATTAGTGTTAGTTCCAACTGAAGGGAGAGTGGCTTTGAAGCTGCTTATACCTGCTCTGAGGAGATTGTAGTCAGCATAGGAAAGGTTTTTTGTTTGACCCTGACAAGGGGGGTCAGGGGAGATGGTGGCTTCAAAAGTGATCACTTTATGGTCGGATCTTACCAAGTAGGATGACACTGTAGGAGTGCTACAGTGGATACTCATGTTGGTTAGGACTAGGTCCAGGATATTTCACCTCTCTCAACATTTCATGGGAGCATATTAGGTGATTTGAGTAAACAAAGTGCACTCACTAACCTACTTACTCTTGACTTCTCATATTGATATTGCAATTTTATTATCATTGCTCTGAAGAGCTTTGAATACACATAGACTTGTGGAGTTAAAAATAAGGCTGCAGAATGTAAAATGAACAGAGAAAAATAATATGTGTTTGTGTGTGTGGGGGGTGAAATCCACCATCCACTGTATCAATCACTGCATGATTTTAAACAGGCATTGAATCTGTCAGATGAAAGCACCACATGTTACCCTACCTGGAATTATTTGCAAATGATAATGACAGTTGTCTCTATTCAACAAGTTAGATTATCTGAGATTTGAACCCCTACCTGCTTAACTCACCATCTCTTAAGTTATGTATAAGCTACCAATACCATAAAATAAGTTATGCAACCCTTGTCAGAAAGCACACATTTGATGAGCAGCCATGGTTAAAAGTGATTACAAATTTTAAGGGGATCAAAACCTCCCCTATGAAAGTGTCATATCCAAGTGGAAACTATCATAACATATATGTTCATTAAGTCAATATTGCATGTCATCAATTGGTTTACACAGTTATAACATGCATCAGACAAGATTTAAAACCCTGGATACTAACTGGGATTTATATCACTTTGTCAAAAGTTCGTTACTGCGAATCTATGTTCATCGAACCAAATACAGTGAACGTTCACTACAACAAATGACTTACCAAGGGAAAGGAATGAGTCGTCCAGCATACTGAACACCACACAAAGAACAATATTTCAAATACACCCAGGTAGGGGGCTGCGCACTCCACCCCCCCAACTATATATACCAAATCTGGGATTGCACTACACTGGGGAAATGTGCAAATTTCCAATGATGGCCAACTCATTCCTTTCCCTGAGTAAGTTGTTCATTGAAGTGAACGTTCACTGTATTTGGTTCAATAAATGAAGGTTCATGGTAATGAACCTTTGACAAAGTGATATAAACCCTACCAACTGTTATTCTTTTGACTTGTGTAGTAACTATGGACACCTCAAAACTAGTTCTACAATAGTTTCAGAAGGCACATGCTTGAAAGGAGTGTGAAAACATTATGGAAGGCAGACAGATAAGCATTGTGAAACTGATATCAGTAATTGTTCGATCACAAGCCACAACATATCTTAATGACAATGTGAAAATTACATCAAGGATATACTGAATAATGATTGCTGTCCTCGCATCAAAGCTATCAGTTCTCCTTAGAGCAATGGTCAGCATATCTATGCAGTCAAAGGTGTTTTCTTCAATTTTTGCCATAGGATGAGAAATAATAATTACTATTTCCCAACCTTGAATAATTATCAACTCTTTGCTAACTGTCATGCAATGGATGATGCAAAGCATAAATTATGAGATCAGACATGCTTTCCAGGGAGGGCAGCAATTAGGGGATTAAAACCGTCCACCTGTCAAATAAGCAGTAAACCTTATCACATCATATCTCATCTGTTTGGGAAGTCATTCTTGCATGTTACCAATTGTATTTTGCACACTGAGACAATGTACTCTGCACTGGGTTCAAACTGCTGCCTGTCTCATATCATATCTCTGCACTAAGCCATTATTGCATGTCACCAATGGCTTTTTACACACTGACAATGTACATCTAACTGGATTCCAGAGCCTACTTACCTAATTCACATTTTATTGAGTTGTGCACTAGCTACTAATGACTCAGAAGTCATACAGCAGTTATCAGAAAGCACATATTTGAAAGAATACCATCACCAGTGTGTGAAGAATATGGCCAGGAATTGCACAAATGTTGGGGGCATTAATAGATATTTTTATTTTTAAACCATTTATGGGCACATGTGTGGTGCAGTGTGTTAATCTATTCTTTGACCAGACTAAAGGTGGGAAATGTGATGATACAGCAAAGATGAAAATGGGGAACAAGCAGATGAGAGCACACTAGTTCAGTAATTCAGGAATGATCAGGATAGAGGTGAGATAGGACTATATCTATTCATTTCATCACAAGCTAATAATGTAAATATACTTATACATATAATTTAGACATTTTGGATAAGAATGTTGTAAATGATTTGTAGCAATAACTTAACAATATTGTGAGATCAGTTGGACTAAACCAGGTGTTCAATAGGTGAAATGGAGAGTTGTGTATTGGAAGCTACATTTTGTGTGAGACAGGTGCCCTTTTTTTCTTTTTCTAAGAGAAAGGAATGTTAAGAATATCAGAGGTAGGTATGGGGGGTTGGGTAACAGGGGCAAAGAAACAAGATATACATGACAGACAGGGCTAGTAATGGAGACAAGAGGGATGGGAACACCATGATGGAGGACAGGAATGGATGCTTGGAGGCACATCCCCCTCTGGCACAAACATAGTGAAAAATTAGTTTTCATCCTGATAGCTGTCTCCTCTGTCTCCTGCCTCAGTCACATCAGGCAGTGCTGGATGGTGCACTGATTTAGCAATGTACTGGATAATTTATTTCATATATCTTATTCAGGCATTGAGGCTCCTGTTCTTGAACTCCTCCTCCTCCAGCCATGCCAGCTCCTGTTGGATGACATAATCACCACCTCCACTGACTCTACTTCTGGTGGGTACCACTGCACCAGATTCAGAAGCAGAGCTGCCAGGCACAGGTGGTGCAGGTAGTGCAAGAGGTGTACAAGAAATGCTTCCAGATGTTGGGTACCTTTGCTATTGGTGGTGGTGCTGCCACTGCCATTTGTAGAAGGACAGTAGTCCAAGGCACTGTGGTCAGTCTAGCTCCCTGTTCTGGTGGTCATAATGAAGCAGTAATGAATATTGCAATCATAACTTAAGAGAAAAAAAAGAAAGTAAAGTATGAAAAAGGCTTGTGGGAAAGACATAAAAAAGTATTAGAAATATTTCTTTAATGTTAAGGTCACAGTCATTACACATTCCAGATACATTATTAGGACTGATTATGTCCAGATATAAACATGTGTGGCCACTACTTATTGGTATAATACTGCTATAATACAATTGGCTCTTGCATGTAAAATCCTTTCTATAGGGCAGTGCATATAAAATAGTTGAAAAGATACAAATGACTTTACATTGTAACTGACCTGATGGTATGATATTATAAGTTATGCCTACTGCTCTTCACTATATGCAGTGTTAAATTTGTACTAAACAAATTTGCTGTGGAGAGGAATGGAACCCATAGCCATCAGACCTTATCTGACATTGACTAGTTCATAGTAATACAAGCTAATCTGACAACTATGTAAGCTTTGCACACTCAATATAATAAATACTTTTGCTCTGATTTCTAAAATCTTTATTATCTATTAGCATAACTAATTTTATGTTAACATTGCACTCAGTAATACCTTAAGCCATGCTTACTCTGTAGCTCTCTGAGGTGTTGCACTTCATTCTTGATGCACTTCCCATATTCCTTCAATCTCTGCAGGGACTACACAATAGGAAAAAGAATAATGAGGAAGTATTTGTTACCAGGCTATGATAGTGGTTTGCATAGGTATAGAATGATATACTTATAATGCAGCGATAGTGAGTTGCCCTTTATTCAGCCATTCACTGGATATGAACCCTGTACCTATTACATTACAATGGGTATTTTACTTCATTAATATATTCAGTTATAAATGCATTTACAGGGAAGAGATTCTCTATGCATTAATGTTTGTTAATTTCCAAAATGCTAACTGGCAGGTGCCAAAGTGATGGTCAGGTGTATGACCGATGGAAAAATCCTAGTCCATGCATAGGAATTTTCTCTGTTTTTGCCATGGAATGAGAACTGCCATTTCCCTGCAGTCAGCACTAACCAGCTATGCTGCTCTATGCCAACCATTGCACAATGGAAGACCATAAAAATGGAAATTTTAGTTTAAAGAACTTTTTGGTGCATGTGTGTGATATGATTGTGTTTCAAATAATGTCATTATTATTTTATGGGAAAAAAAAGAAAGTCCCCCCCTGTTGTAGAAGGAAATAATACTCCACAAAAACTGACAAGCCAAAAAAAAAGCCATAAAGATGATAGAGTTGACAACTGAGTATAAGAAAGAAATTATGTATTTTTACTATAATATAAGAACCCCAGAATTTCTGGATAGAAGATATTCAAAAAGATTAAGAGAGAAATTAGAGGAAAGAAAGATATTTGCACAAGAAAAACTAAAAAAAGCTTCAAATGCAAATGTGCATTCATTAATACAACAAATTCATGAAAACGTTATACAGACAAAGAAACCTTGGGCTGTTTGGATAAAGAAGTCACTGAGGAAGTGCAAAAATATAAACAACAAATCTTGAGATTTTTGAAAGGTATAAATAAGAAATATAGACATGGTGAAAGAAAGAAGGAGAGATCTTATATGGTGCAATATTTATGCAAAGGAGAAAACCAGATTAATCAATACAAAAAAGAAGCTCCAAAGATATTTGAAGAGAAATAAGGGCAAAAGCAGCTAGATACAGAAAAAGTCATAGTACAAAAATAAGATCACAAACGGGGAATGATTAGTAAAATAGAAGTTAAACAAATAGAAGCTAAAGTTATGATATACATCACAGCATCATGGTGCAATGAGTCCCCATGTAAGCACAAACAGTAGGAGTGAAAGACATCTGAAGAAAAAATATGGGTATGAGAAAGAAAAAGAGATTTAATGTGGTGCAATATTTATGCAAAGAAGAAAGCAAAACTGATCAATACAAAAAGGCAGCAGCAAAGATATTTGAAGAGAAATATAGGCAAAGGAATCCAGATATAGAACATTTTACAATATAAAAAAATAAGAAAATAAAGGGGAAAGTAGAAAAGTGGATTAGTAATGGAGCAGTTAAAGAAATAGAAGCTAAAATTATGGATTACCTGCAAAGTGAAGGACTTAGAGTAGAAATTCCAACTCTGGTAAAGTTACAGGACGCTATAATAGTGAGTCCTCAAATAAACAAAAACCATGTGGAATGGGAAGCATCTGATCAGTTACCACATGAAGATATTCTGAAGTCTTCCATAAGAAACCAGTACACAAGCTCAGTTGGAGTTGCACAGCAAGGGATGGACTAGGAAATGGTTGCAACTATGATGCAGTCAATGTTGTGGACTGATAGGTCAGTAAGTTCCCATATGAAAGAGCAATGGATGACATAGGATGCAGCTGAAGAGAATATGTCACAGTAAGATATTTTGAAACATTCTGTAGAAGGCCTGCAGGAAACAGAGAATAAAGAATGTGCCCTCAGTTTAGAAGACTATGATCTAAGGAAGAGCTGCTTGATTTAATAGGGATGGATAGACATACTAAGATCGATAAAAGAAATAGAGTACAGAAAGTCGATTAAGAACCAAAAATGTTAGAAGTCTGATAAAATGAAAGAATACAGTAATTAAGACTCAAGAGAAATTTATGTGACATAACAGAAGTAAATAGGATATATTACTGTGCAGCTAAATTAATAATGGATAAAGTCAGACTGCAAAAATATAGGGCAATAAGAGAAAGAAAGGGAAGAAATCAAATGCCATCACGGAAGTATAGAATATAGTAAACTATAAAGCAATTAAGACAAGAAGTGTCGCTGTTAGAAGAGTATAGAAGAGGAACAAATCGACAAAAATACTTAGAAAGATAGATGTGATAAAAGCAACAAGCATATTAGAAAAGACTAGGGTCTATCCTGCATTATTGCAAATATTAAATTAAAGATATAAGCACACGCATAAAAACTTAGAAGATATGTAGATAAGTATAAAAGAAAAGTACAAAATAAGCCATTCATTGAAAACCCCAAAATGTTTTATAGTGAACTGGGAAACAAAGAAAAGAAATAAAAATGCCACCCAAAAAGAAGACATAGACAAATATCTATAAAGATCCTGTAGAACATCATGAAGATGCTGAATAGATGGAAGAAGTGAAAGAAACAGTAAAAAGTTCAAATGTACAGGGTATTAAATGGGATGAAGTAATGCCAGAGAAACTGATACACAATTAAGAAAAGCTCCTGAATGGAAAATCCCTGGCCTAGATATAGTACCTAACTTCTGGCTATAGGTATTAACATCTTTAATCAAAGATTTAGCTCTGAGTAAGAACTATTTATATGCTCAACCTGAACAGACATCAACCTGGTTAACAAAATAAAATATTTCTCTTCTTTAAGACTGCACCTGCAAGCTATTCTCAAAACTATAGACCAATAACTTGCCTTTCTACAGTGTATAAACTATACACTGGAGTTGTTGCCAACAGAGTTTATAGTCATTTAGAAGAAAACTCAGTTATGGCAATAAAACAAAAGGGTAAAAAAAGAAAGTCATATGGAAGAAAGGATCATTTGTTGTTAAATAAAATCATAATGGAGAATTGTAAAAAAGGAAGAATCTAAGTATGGCATTTGCCAGCATCCCACATTCATGGATACAGGAATACTCACAGATGTATAAGATACATCTTACATTGATCAATTACATTAAAGTGATCATGAAACAGTGGGAAACCCCTATGCAGCTAAGCCATGATAAAGAACAAATTATTATCCTAGGGATAAAAATTCAACGGGGAAGGAATATTCTGGGGTGACTCTTTGTTCTACTTAACAGTTTAGGTCCTAGTTACAATTTGGCTCCCAGAAAACAACAAAGACTTGTCATCTCCTTTTTGTGGATGATTCATCAGTTGAGGACCTGAAATCACAACTAGAAGTGGGCAAAACTTTCTCAGATGATGTAGGAAATTCCATTTGTTCTTGATAAATGTGCAAAAGTAACATTTAAAGCAGGAAAGCTGCAGCACAAAGAAAATATCAATCTGGACAGCAATGTGATACAAAGGAACTTGAGCAGGAGGGAGTGTATAAACATCTGGGAAATTATGAAAGAGTGACAAAAAAAAAACATGAACAGATGCAAACAAAATTCAGTAAGGGATATTTTAGAAGACTAAACTTCATACTAAAAACAGCCATGACATCTAGGCAAAAAGTCCAAGCCGTAAACCAATTTGCTCTTCCTGTTCTAATTTACACTTTTGAAGTGATTGACTGGCCCCAAAAGGTATTGGATCAGTTTAACAGGGAAACAAGAAGTATGCTTCATGCTTATCAAATGATATATAAAAATCAATGTATACTACTATTGTATATTTCTCATTCTGAAGGACCTGTGGGCCTCCTTGAAACTGATTACATGTCTAGATCTGCAATTGTGGGACTGCATACATATCTGCTGACCTCATCAGATCCAAACATAAAGTTTTGAAACATGACGACAACAAGTCTAAGATGGTTTATTTGCTTAGTTTAGCTGAATCATATTGATGTTAAGCTGAAACTGAAACCAAACCAAAAGTAAACAATAATCAGGCTCCAAGTGACTGTGCCAAAAAACAAACAACAAAAGAAAGAATATAAGGAGAAGGATCAGATGCGAAGGCAAGAAATGTGGAAAAGGCATAAATATAGTTGCAAGTACAAAAACCTCCTAGAACAAACTCATGTTGATCAGAAGCAGGGTCTGATGCAGGATGGTTAAGGAGAGGTGAATTTAAATCAAATGATGAAAGGTAAAGGTTAATATTGGAGGCTCAAGATAGTGAACTACAAACACATTGGTTTACAAAGTCCATTGAGCATTTTGGAGAAACAGACAAATGCTGTTTCTGTAAAGCAGAACTGGAAAAAGTTGCACATCTTGTTGCTGGGTGTGATACATTAATGGCAGACAGCCTGTATACTGAAAGGTATAATAATGTTGCAAGACTGTTGCATTAGGGATTGTGCAAACATTACAATACTGAAGTAGCTGAAAAGCATTGGAAACATGATCTACAAAGCATTACAGAAAATTATGAAGTTTATTTCGCATGGGCTCACCCATTATCAACAGTTCAAAAAATAGATGCGAGAAAACCAAATATAGTAGCACATAAAAAGAAGACAAAAGTAGTAAGGATTATTATAATTGTTACACCAAACGATTACAGTGTCTTATGTACAGAGAGACACAAAGTCATAAAATACCAGGATCTGCAGGCAGAAATGAGTGCAAAGGATAACCAGACAGTTCCAATAATAGTAGGAACAATGGGTCTCATAAAAAAGAATTTACAGTCGTATTTAGATATGCTACCGATACATGCAATGTTGTATGAATTGCAGAAGAAATCAATTTTGTACATGTTGTGTGTGCTGTGAAGAACACTTTTGGCTAATATTTTTATTTATTTCCAGTTTGATGACCGGGGAAGTCCACTGGGCTTAGGGAGCCCATTTTCAATGGATGCCAAGGGAGAAAAGCTCCACAATGCAAAATACAAATACAATTAGAGATACAGAAATGTGTAGTAAAAAGTTGCAAATAGATGGTACAAATTGGAGAGAAAGAAATTGTATGTACAACATTTACATAAAAATGTAATATGGCTTTTGAATACAAATACATTTCAGAGAGAAATATAAAAATGATTTACAATGTTTACATAAAGAAGTATAATGTGGATAAGCAGTATATAAAGTTATGAAATGCCTGCAAAGTCAAGGATTTAGTGTAGAAAGTCTAACACAGATTACATCACATCATCATGGAACAATGAGTCCCCATGTAAGGAGAAACCGTGGGAGTGAGAGACATCTGAAGAAGAAATACGGATATGAGAAAGAAAAAGAGATTTAATGTGGTGCAATATTCAAAGATTGAAACAATACTGATATCATAAACTTGAGTCATACTTTGACTTAGGAATCGTGTCCATTCCCATCACAGTATTAGAAACCCAAAGAACTTGGAGAAATTAAACCAAAAGAAAACATAGAGGACAGTGACATTGATACTGCATATGAGGAGCAGTGACCTTTGCATATGCCAGTACAGTAAAACAAAAAGAGCAAGAGCCAGATATGCCACTGAAGGTCTGGGAGTGCATTCATGCAAGGGTATAGTTTGTGATTTATTTTACATATTTACATATATGCTTAGTTTGTGGGTATATATTTTTTTGGAAAATGTACTTTATATTCCACACCATGCACACACATATGGGTTTTTCAAATTACTGAGGTGACCGCTGTATACTGTGGCACACACATAAGTAATAATATCACAGTTTAACATTATAAGTGACTGTAAGAATACAAGCAATTTGAAGTCAGACTTGTATACTGTCCACTAACTCCTTTTGTTGATATGTAGCAATGTTTACATGAACACAACACTTTTTTCTTTGTTAATATGCATGTCACTGCATTGAAAAGTGTACAAAATATAGTACTTTAAATGTAATCATTGTTTATAGTTAAAATTTGTTTGTAAAGGAATATGTGATACAGATTGGACTCAAACTCCTTGTAAGCCAAAATAAGCTTGATGTGTCAATGTACTTCTAAAACCACAGATGAACTTATATCACAGATGTCACTTATGTGAACTGAAGGCCGGATGAGTGTTTTAGAATAGAAATATACATATGCAAAAAAATAATATAGCAGTAAAGGTATCCAAAACATCAAATGATGAAAATGAGCCATGTAAATCCTGCAGATAAAGGAAATAAATCATATTTTCTTGAAAGAATTTGCTGTGCAGCAGAGCAGAACAAGTATTATGAATTAACTAATAGTGATATAGATAAATAGATAGATAGATAGATAGATAGATAGATAGATAGATAGATAGATAGATAGATAGACAGGCTGATAGATATAGGCAAATGAAACATTAAAACAATGTTATTCCTTATGTGCATTCACACCTTGGACCTATTGCATCATAATGGTGTACGCACATCATTGACACACTGAGATCTGAAGGAAGTCTTTATTCCATGGACTAACTCTCGGCTGCTGTCTGTCCCTGGCCCCTGGTGTCCAAACCTGACTCTCCAACCTGCCTGTCCTGTATTAGGAATTGGGAACTTGCCCTATCTGAAGACCAAGACTCTTATACTTTCCTAAAACCTAAGGGACTAAGAATAGAGCCAAACCTCTCCCTGAGCTTCATTCCTTCAAGGGAGCAAGAAACTCTCCAACCTGCCTGTCCTGTATTAGGAATTGGGAACTTGCCCTATCTGAAGACCAAGACTCTTATACTTTCCTAAAACCTAAGGGGCTAAGAATAGAGCCAAACCTCTCCCTGAGCTTCATTCCTTCAAGGGAACAAGAAAGTATGTCTACAAGAACATTGCTTGTAATTAATAAACTTGTTTAAACTAATAACAAAGTAAATTGCAAGTTTAAAGTACACTCCCTAGCCAGGGCAGCCAGGAGTCAAAAGCCATCTCTTCTCCCAACTACCATACCCTCCCCTTTTGAAGCCTCTGTATGTATTTCTCTTGTTTTTTTGTTCCTCCTTTCTCTTTTAGAGCTGCTAGCCACTATGAGTAGCCAAGATTGCAATATATCCTATTGACCACTAGGTGGCACCCTTTATCTCAAGCCTAATCTCCTTTAACACATATCTTACTATCTTAATATTTAATTCTCAGGCATCCAGTATCTCCTATATCTATCTTTCCTGCTGTCCCACTCCATCCTTCTACCTTACACTGTAAATCTCTCACCCTACCCTCCCAACCATCTCCCCCCGAACTTACCTTAGCAGTCAGCACTCTACTAATTGTTCTCCTAGGGTTTAGTCCTTCACTGGTTCTACCCACTCCGTTCGCCCTATGGGCACACTCCGCTCCCCTACCTTGCCCCCAATTTCCACCTGCCCCCAGCACCTCTACATTTATCCTCACTAACCACACCCCCCATCTTCACAATCACTCACATAGTCCACCTCCTTAAAGTGATATAACCCACTTCAATTGTTTTTCACACAGACCACATTTAGAACATATCCTAAACACTATCCTATAACTACTACCTCATTATGCTACCTACATCTAGCTTACCACTCCCAAAAGTTCTTCTTTTAATTTTACTCCTACCTTTCCTTTTTATACCTTACCTACTTACATTCTATGAATACCTTAACTGCCTAGGATTTCATTACTCCTTAAGGCAAACCTCTACACCAATACCTGTAGTCCCCCATAGCAATACATATACACCCAACACAACAAACTACCTACCAGCTAAGTATCATAGACTGACTCACATCAAATTCTATAGTCCAAGAGCTAGGAAATTCCACAACCTAATATCTAGACTCTTAAAACTTACAATGAGAGTACAAGTTTACCCCTTAATAGATGGTGATATCCACCCAAACCTTGGACCAAACTTTTCCACAACTTCAGAGTCCCACACCCCAATGCCTGCTAATACACAATTACTCACCACACCCTCTAAGTCACTCTTGATAGCTCATCTCAATATTCGGAGCAATAATAATAAAGTTGCCCACCTACATGCGCTCATAGATGTACATTCATTTGACATTCTATGTCTTACTGAAACTTGGCTCAAAAATGCTACACAAGATAATGAGATTATTCCACCTGGATATAGTATCTTGAGGCTAGACCGTAAAGCTAAGAAGGGTGGGGGAGTAGCCATTCTATATAAATCTGGATTACAGGTGACCCCTATAGATTCTAAACCTCCACTAACATGTAAGGCTGAAATCCTTAGTACCAAATTGCAACTTAATAAACATAAATCCATCTGCATCATCTGTGTTTATCTTCCCCCAGGTGACAATTCTAACACCCTAGAGGATATCCTTAGTTGTCTATTTAATTCCTACCCACAAGAAACCATAGTTCTTGGTAACTTTAATATCAACTGGAAGAGCTGTACCTCTGCACAGCCACCTACTCATATTAACCTATATGGTTTTACTCAAATTATTACATCCCCTACAAGGACCAATAAACTTAATGACAATGAAAGCACCTTAGATTGGATTCTCATAAACTGTCACCACCAAACTTACAAAGTAGGAACCCTCCCCGAAGATATGTGACCATTCACTGACCTTCATAATCAGATATGAGTGACATTCAGAACCCAATGACTTATAGAACAATAAGGACCAACAAGAATTTTAACCCTGACAGCTTTCAAAAAGAACGTTTTGCATGTAATTGGTCACCCCTGAAAAACCTACCTCTAGAGGAAGCTGTAAAATACTTCAATTCAAAATTCCTAACTACTTTAGGCTACCACACTCCAACATGAACAATCAGAACCAAGATTAAACCAGCCGCATGGCTCTCAAAAGCTACCAAACAAAAATCCTCCTTAAAAACAAACTGCGGGCTACCTGGCGGTCTACAAAAAACCCTTCAGATCAATTAAAGTTTAGACAGCTAAGAAATGAAACAAAAAAAGCCAAATTATTAGACAAACAAAATTTTTACTTTGAGCTCCAACAAACCCACCAAAGTAAACCACAAAAATTCTGGTCCGGTATGAATAAACTCTTACACCCAGGTCATTCAGTCAACCCACCCCTTTAGGCTCTGATCATGACAATCCCAAGCAAATAGCCAATACCTTTAATACTTTTTTCACAGAGACCATTCAATCTTTTGCCAATCAGCTATCTCCTGACACATCATCATCAGTCACCTCCATCACTAACACCCCCTATCATTTCACTTTCAACCTGTTCCTACATCCCTTGTCTGTTCCCTTATACAAAAGCTTACATCTACCACCCTCTCTGCAGACCTACTACCTGCAGAATACCTGCAAAAAGCTGCTAAAGCCATAGCCTACTCAATTTCCATCCTGATTAATAGAACAATTACTGAAGGAACTATACCATTAATCTGGAAAGTCTCACACATTATCCTCTTGCATAAAGGTGGTAACTCCAACAAATTATCCAACTATAGACCTATAGCCATATTATCTCCACTGGCAAAGATCATGGAGAAATGCATTTATAAACAACTGTTAAACCACCTAATAGAAAACAACCTTCTAGCCAACTGCCAACATGGTTTTAGGCCATTTCATAGTACCACCTCTGCTCTTCTATCTTTTTCTGACTGTATTAATAAGAATTGCAACAATGACACTCTATCCTCAGCCCTCTTCATTGATCTATCGAAAGCCTTTCACATGGTTAACCACCACTTTCTCATAAATATACTCAAAAACCTGTCTAGACACACTGGCTATTCAGTGGTTCCAATCATACCTAGTCAACAGACAGCAGGCTGTCCTATGTGAGAACAACCTATCCTTCCACCTTCCAGTTGCCGTTGGTGTCCCTCAGGGCTCCATATTAGGCCCGCTCCTATTTTCTATTTTTATAAATGACCTAGTTGCTGTTATACCTCAAGCTACTTGCATCCAATACGCAGATGATTCCACGTTAATATCTTCTGCCACCTCACCATCTGACCTACAGTTCCTAACACAAAATGTGTTTAACACAGTCGAAAAATGGCTTCTACATCGATGCCTTATCCTGAATCCCAAAAAAAAAAAAAATGTTATTATTTACTCCCACCCGTAGGGCCCCCCCCCCACTTAATTTTACAGTGACATCAAGCAATGGCACTATTATAGCTCCTGATTCTACTACTAAGCTTCTTGGGATGCTAATTGACAACAACCTCACCTTCAATTCCCATATTAACAGTACCATAACAGCAATCAACAAAAAATTAAGATCCCTATACAGGATTAGACCCTTTTTGACCCCACTAGCCAGGACCACCATTGCTCATATCCACTTAATCTCTACCCTTCTCTATGCCTCACCTATATATACAAAACTATGTAAAAACAACCTGAACAAGCTAGCAATCTTCTACAACAATATTGCCAGATTTGCAACTGGGTCTCCCTTCAGAACCCATCACTGCAATAATCTTAAGGAGCTAGGCTGGCTAGAACTCCCAAATTTAATACTATTTAACCAGTTAACAGTTGTCCACAAAATCCTGTACCAGCCTACTAACACACCTATACTTACTAACCTAATGACCCCCTATAACAGCCTCAAGTCCCGCTCATCAAATAAACTACTTGTACAAATAGGTAAAGCTAACAACTTGGCTGGTGGCTCCTTGTTTGCCAACACTGTGGGCAAAACCAGGAACTCCCTCCCAAAAGATCTAACCACCCTTACCTCAACAACACAATTTAAAAGCAAATTGAAACCATACCTTAAATCACAGTGGCTATGCCCTTGTTCTAACCCTGACTAACTTCCTCAATTTTCTCTGGGTACTAATCACCACACCTGTATAAACTAGTTACTTTTCTGCTAACTACTAAGAGATTGCATAAGCTGGCTACTTTTTCTGTTAACTACAAAGAGAGTATTCACTTATACTTAAAATGTTATAACCTAAATATTTGAATGACTAACCATCGCTGACATGTACCATGATTCTGTTACATACCATGTTACTGCTTACGGAAATGCAACAAAATGTATTGAATATGATAATTATCTGTAAATTTAGCTGCAATTGTAAATGTCACATATGATAAATAATAGTGTTTTTTTGTTGTATTTTGGAGCGTTTCTCCTCAGACCTCCACTGAAAATGGACATATATCCAGTTGGACTAGCCTGGTAAACAAATGTAAAATAAATAGATAAATAAAGTCACTGGAAAATTAAGCTTCTGATATCACTTTTGTCTGTGTTCAATATGCTACATGATATGCACCAAAAATATTCTCATTTGTCTGAATGATGCCCAAGTCTTAGCACACATGTACAAATGTTCTCAGCTTTGACCAGGGAGTAAGAACTATCACTTCCTAAGAGGCTTTGCTGACCAGCGGCACTCGATATCAGCTGTTGCATAGAGTATGAACATGCACACACATATTTATTTTTTAATTTCTTTGCAGCTACATGTGTAGCTTGCTTTAAAACATTTGCTGATGGATAAAGGTTGCAACTGTGAATAACTGTACAATATGTGCATGATGAAGAGGTTTTAGTTTCAAGGACATTTATCAATGAATATGTACTCAAGGCTGCCATTAATAGAGACTCACTACCATTGCATGGCTAGCTTTGCCACTTAAGGAGTCACAGTGCACAGATCCCACGAGGCACAAGAAACAGATATATGTAAAACATTTTCATCTGTGAAAGGTTATTCATTGGAAAGGAATACACTGTTATACACTTTCACAAAAACAGCACCTTGCCAGGACACAAACCCTGCACCAATTGTAGTAGAGTGGACTCTTCAATTCATTAACAAGTTGCATCATGTAACCACTTACTGAGAGTAGAGTCACTTACACTGGCAATTATTTTCACTTGTGAAACGGACATTTATGTTGCAATGCACTATTTAGGCACGAGTGTATTTTTATTATTTTTGGAACACATTAAGGTGTGATAATGGAAGGATCGGAAAGTTATGAAGCAGAGGGTGCAATCACATTTTGGCTGGCATACTAATAAAATTTAAGTGAAGTATTAATAGTGTTATCTTTGTCAATTGGATGCATTAAAACATGGCATAACTTCAACCCAATGCTTAGTACTGTGAAAAGATGCCTAAGAAGTAATTCAGTTTCATATGCTTAGAGATATCATTTTCATTATAAGAAATCTTCACCCAGGTCTCAAATGTTTACGCAGCCACCTCACATAAATTGTAGATGATATGGCCAATATGTGGATCAAACTTCAGTTATATTTACAGATTTTTATAACTTAAACATATTTGTAATATTTACCTGTGTGACACACCCTTTTAAAGTGTGAGTTTTACAAGTATAGCTCTTTAACACTTCATTTACTGACGACTTCCCCTAATGAGGTTCAGCTAGAAGGTATTAGCTAGACAAACTCTTATTCCTTGGTCCTGTGCTGCTCAGGTGTGTGCACGGCATTGTGTAGACCTCAACACAGTTTACCTTATTTGCTCAACACACAAATTGAGTAAGTCAGATAGTATTGAACTGAAAACGAATTAGCATACTTAACAGGCCCAGAGTGTGCTATCTACACCTTTTAAGCACAATGTAGAGTAGGGATATTTCACCGCTTTCTTGCCATTATGCTGAAGGAAATAGTGCTTTGACAATTGTTGCTGAACTGATGAAGTTTAAAGGTATGGCTTCATTCATACATCAGCATCTTTATTTCCTTTGCGCTGTCTAACTGCCTAGTTTAACATAATTCATAAAAGTCTTAAGAAATGTCTGTAATGGGTACACAGCTACAGCCTTTAGTAGCCTGAAAATAAAACAGTTTAGAATTTTGTTTGTAGAGAGGAATTCCTTTTGAATTGTGCCATTTCAACGCTGGACAAATCAAAATGTGTGCACAGTTGTCAGTGTGAGGTTAATTTCTGTGTGCTCTACTTTATATTATTGCATTGAGTAGGAAGTTGTGTACTTGATAACTTACATTTCTGCACCTGATAATACTTTTTTTTAATTATTTTTTTTTTCTTGTTTGGGTAGACATATAGTTACCTGGCTTTTGATATCCAGTTTTTATTGCATATCAGAACGAATATGTCTATGATGAAGGATACTTAGGATGCATCCACACATAAGCCTAATTTTTTCAGGGCTGAGAGTGAGGTGATACTCTTGGCCTTCCATCTCCATGTGGACAGCTCATTGCAATACACACATCTAATAAGCCCTGCAATTTCTGCAGTTATGAAATGGTATGACAAAGGGCCAGAGATGTCATACATAGGGTCATCATGAGAGTGAAGACCATGGCATGGGAGCAGAGGACTACAGGTGGTGGGCTATCTACTGTACAACTACTTACCAAGATGGCGGAGCACCTGGCATCACTCAGGGGCACTGGGACCTCCACAGAGTTTCTCATAGTGGAGCTGGATGTTGGAGCAAAGATAGACAGGGCCCAGAGGATTTCAACTAGTGATGGCCCAGGTATGTAGTCTATCTTTGCTAAGTCCCCCATTTCCAGTTGTTATTCACATGAATGCTTATATTACCTATCTCTCCTATTGTGAATAGTTACATCTGGCACTGAGATGCACTAACCACCTGCACAAGGAATGGCCAGACATACATATAGTAATTATTGTTATTAGTAATTGAAATTATTGCACCTGCATGTGAAATTGTGGTGTTTAGACATACCTGTACAGGACATTTTATTTTTATTTTTAGTCTATTTTCAGATGAAGCATTGTCTGCCACCAACACTTCACAACTACTCCTGCCTAATGTTGGGGGATCCACAGCCTCAGATGATTATAGCAGGGATGAGCAGGCACAGCCTGGGGCTGCATAGAGTATTTAAAACACAGGGAGAGAGACCATCACACCCCTCCCCAGACTATGGACTCAGCCTTTTTGCCTATGCATACTCATGACTCAGAGTCATCTGAGAGTGGATGGGCTAACAAGGCACTGTAGATCAGGTTAATACAGTGGCCCCAGGATCAGACATGTCCCAATCTTCAACATTGTGGGCAGGTAGTACCACATGGTGGGGTTGCTGGATGTGCTGACAGGAGGTATGGTTACCATCTACCCCTGAGGTAGGAGTGCACAGGTGAGTTCCACCAGAGCCTCAGGAGAGGTTACAAAACTACTGCAGGTTGTGCTTGCTGCCATACAAGACTGCATGAACTGTGTGTGTGCGCATGTGTGTGACTGATTGAACAAGAAGAATGACACACTGGACCATACAATGTCTGCTCAGGGTCATCTGTTTGGGGAGAAGCAAAATCCACTGCACCAGTCATTTGGTACATCCTCAGATGCTAGCCAATGTGGTTATGGGCATGCCAGATCCTGCTCCCACAATAGTATCTCTTCCACTGCTACATCAGTTGTGGATCTCTCTATATCCAGTGGAGGCCATTCACATGGTCATAGCCTTGGACTTGGTTATGCTGACACCTAATCCAGACACCATTCATATTCAGGTAGCACATCAATTTTTAATATGTGTCATTGTACAGTAAGTGCAACTTCTCCCAGTTCTTGTGGTTTGCACAAATTTGATCCTCTTCCATGCATGGCTCAGCCTATCCAGTATGCTAAAATATACTGTTGTCATACATGCTAAAGCTGGGCATTGCACACATGCACACAAGATCACACAAATTCACACTGCCCATGACACTTCATACACACAAAGTTCACCTAGGATTTCTGCACATTTAATGAACACTCCAAACCTGCACACTCTGGCCATAAGTGCACATTCTCATTTTGTTATATCTCAACTCTCCCATTTATACACTTCACTGTGAAAGATATGCACTTCTGTAACATCTCCCCACCACTCATGTAGATGGTAATAACTGTGGCCTGCCCTTTGCATATTCTGTGACTTGGGCTGCCTATATCTAATGCACAGAGTGGTCAAGTAATACGTGGGTAGGCATCCTGCATATACATCATCATCATCATTTTACTGTCTCACAATCTGTCTAAGTATTGCAGGAGTTGTATAGGAAAGCCTGCTCATCCACCTGTGCAAATGATGATAAGAGTGCCCTAGCTTATGGAAGAGGGTCTGACTTGGGCTACCTATGTCTGATGAACAGAGTAGCCAGGCAAAGCATGGGCAGGCATGGTCTGGTTTGTTTCTATGCATCATTGTTACCACATGTGTATGAGCTCTTAAATCCATTATGCAGCAAAACTATGTGCAATTTGTTGCCTCTTAGATAACACCATGGGATATTGTGCCCTCCTCCACCTGGTATGGTCACCCCCTGCTGTTGGTTCCTACTTTGATGTCAAATCTGTCTCAGCTGCCACTGTCTATAGTGCTAGGAACTGCGGTCCCTGCACTGGCCACCCTGCTGTAACTGTTTTCTATGAATTATATTACGTAACATGGCACACACGGCCAGTATTTTGGTATGAGTAGCAAGTTCATATTACATGGCACCACCAAATGTATCTAGGCAACAGAAACATGATTTGAGCAGCCCAAATGCACACTCTATGATGTCTGATTTTGTGAGTATATCTGAACATCTACTATTCCACTCTTTTGTTTGAAATATCTCCCTGTGTGGTGATATTCACCAATCCAGGATCAGTGACTCTTGTATCCACCTACTCTTTATCCTCCATACTTGCTTCTTCAAATCAACTAAAATTTTCCTCCTTAAATACCTGCAGTATTGTCAATAAAGTAGCAGAATTTCATTCTTGGATTTCACGTTACTCCCCAGACATTGCAATTCTTAGAGAAACATGGATTAAGTCACACATAAAAGACTCTGAGATACTGCCTCCTGCCTATACTATTATACATTCTGACAGATTAAATAAAAAAAACTGGTGGAATTGCCATACTGTACTCTAACAAGCTTATTCATAGATTCATAAGTAAGTACTAAGCTAACTGCTCTTGCAGGCCATTTTTAAGTCTAGATAGTTTCCCTTTTTCTACTCCAAAATAACCTGTCCCACTTGGTTATAGATTGGCCTTATTCATCCCATGGTCAATAATTGTATATTACCCTCAATGATAATAACTGGGGATAATATATAGTATATTATATAACTATATATTATCTCTAATGAGAATAACTGGAATAACACCATAGATAATTTGAGGGGACCCATGCATGGAAGAAAGCATTGAGGAGCTGCATATGGCCGTTGGTAGTATATGGAGCAGTCTTTGGTATATTTTCTGTTTCCCATCCATAGATCTAAGTTGCACTCAAAAAATGACAGGGAAGAACTCTTTTTTATATGGATTAGGAGTCTGTTAAATAGCAGTGCTTTCCTCTGCAAAATATACCTTTCCCTCCAAACTATTCTGTTGATGTTGTGGAAAATGTTTTGATCCATAGACCAAGTGTTTCTGATGCCATTGACTTGTTGAAGTGCATTAAATCCATTAGTAAGGGGTCGGAGGATGCCTTGTATGCCAGGCACAGGTCACGTCTTAGTAATCTGTTGGATATGAGTATACTGACAGGGCTTTGGGTCAGTCTATGTAGGGCATGTTGTTTAGGCTTTGTATCCTTTTGGTAAGGTATCTGCATGGGTGTTCCACTTGTTGCATGTGTCAGGACAGATAAATACCAAATTAGGTATAATATTCAATGACTGGCCTAATGAGGGCTGAGTAAGGAGGGACAATGATGTCCCTAGATCTAGACACAATCACTTTGGCTATATGCTGTGCCATATAGAAGGACTTTCTTACAAAAACAGACACATGGTCAAATGTTAGGTCACTGTCCATATAAGTTCTCAAATCCTGAGCAAATTGGTAAACTCTTAGGAGCATATTGTTATTGTGGTAGTTCCCTAGGGTAGATGAATTCCCAAAGGATACGATAATGCATTTTTCAGCATTTAGTTTCACACCATGCTTTTGACACCTGTTACTTGAGACAAACCTTCCTGCAGAATGGCTAAGTAATTTGGGGATTCAGTGACTACTCCTAGCTTGCAGTCATCTGCAAACTTAATCAGCCAGAGCCCTTTGTTATTGACTATTACTTCAGAAAAGTGGATGCCAAATGGAAACCTGGGGATCTCCATTGGTGACTGGACTCTTTGGGGTGGTAACTAGCCTTATTTTGATTATCTGCATCCTATATGTAAGCCAGTTGGAAATCCAGAGGGTGACATAGGGGTTTAGTCCCAGTTTAATTAGCTTTTCTGCTATGCCTGATTTAGGAATTATGTCAAAAGCTTTGGCTAGGTTGAGGTATGTGGTGTGTACTGTTTTGCCTTCATCCATTGCTTTAGTGATCTTTTCAAAAAAATCCACCAGGCTGAAAAAAACATGACTAACCCTTGATGAATCCAAACTGAGATGAGTCTAGTGATTGGAGGTTCCCTATTTCCTGATTGATTAATTACATGAAAAGTCTTCCCATGGCTTTACATATGAGGCTGCTCTGGCTTAGGGGTCTGTAATTGCCTTGGTCTGTGGAAGGTCTTCTCTTACATCGAAAATGACTGTAGTTGTTCTCCATTTGCTTGGCACAAAGTCTGTATGGAGGCTGAGATGTTAGGGCGTGGCCAAATCGTGCATCATGCTGTGAGAGATGCATCCAAGAATATTGTCAAGACCCATTGATGCAGTATTTCTACCTTTTGATAGCACATTTAAGACTCAGTCTTGTGTGATAGCTGGAGGTGAACCAGTTTCAGGCATACTTTGAGGGACAGACAGAGGGGGGAGAGATAGGAGTAACATTAGAGCTACATTTATCAGTCAGTGGGCTAGCTATATCTTCAGTCTCAGTGTAGGATAATATCATTCAGAAATAGCTGAGTGCATTGCTGCTTTGTGCTTTTCAGATTATGAACATAAGTCAAAAATGCCTTAGGATTGTCCTTGGCTTGGGTAACTATTTTAACCTCAAAGAAACTTGGCTTTGGCAGATTTTATTAAGCTCCTAAGTTGTTTGTTTATTTCAACAACAAGGGCTTTAACATTTTGAGAATTATTCTTTTTTCTGCTTACTTTTTGTCAAAATTGTTTTCCTTTTATTATAAAGCTTGTTGATTTTATGGTTCCTCTCATGTGGGTTTGTTTCTGGGGTTTGCCTTACACTTGTTCTTATGGGATGCAGCTGTATCTGTGGAGCTGTATACATGATGGTATAGTGTGGTGGTGTACATTTCTGCATATTCAGTGGAGTTAACTCAGTTTGGTGGGGAATTGAAGCTTGCCAGTGACTCGCATAGGCATAGATTGTATGTCTTAAAGAAATTTCTAATGGTATCTTGGATTCTCTCTCCTTCAGTTATTTCTACTCCTAAATTGCACTCTGCTGAACTCTTAATTTCTAACTTTAAAATCCATGAGCACAAAATATCATGTATCAAAGCCTTTCTCCAAGAAATAATATCTATATTCTGGAAGATATCCTTCACTGGATATCCAACTCTATACCCTATGAAATGGCAGTTCTCAGTGATGTCAGTATCAAATCTGTATCATTGACTACCCCTCAAACAGTATTAATCTTAATGGATTTTCTCAGATAAATAACTCTCTCACTCACCTCAACCCACTCTCAGTCACTGACTCCATCCTTGACTGGATCTTAGTCTCTAATCCTCAGTATTGCTTTTAACACAGTACCCTCCCAGAATCCCTCAGTATTCATTTTCCAATCACTGTTCAAAGACATTAGTCATCATTCTCAAATCTTCCTCTATAAAGAAAGTCATAACCTTGTAAATTTCAACCCTGATAAATTTAACAATCTTCTGAAGTCCATTAACTAGCCTTTCCTGCACTCCTTACCATTAGATGATGCTATATTAAAATGCAATGTGATATTCTTAAAGCCTTTTTCCCATCAGAAGAAAAAGAATAAAGTTTGAGCATGCCCCGTAGCTATCTCACTCCACAATAACCATAATACATAACAGCAATAAAGCATGGAAAAAACAGACAAGTCTAAATTCCACACCTACAAAACTATAAGCAACTGAGAAACCTGACAAAAGCATGCTACTATTGACAAGAAGCAATACTCTTAGACCCTCAAATAAACCAAAAAATAACGCCACAAGATTTTGTTCTTCCTTAAAGAACTTCCAATATCCTAGTACACCAAATCTTCCAAACCCTTATATAGACATCTCTCCCTCTACAGTTACCACCAAATTTTACTCCTACTTCATAGACTGTATAGCTTCACTAATCAATAATTCCCTACAGAGCTCTTCTATGTCTGTCTTAGCTGTCACCACAAATAACCTCACTTTCTCCCTAAAACCAGTCTCTACCTCTTACACAAAAATCTGTTAAGCAAACTAAAACCCTAATCCCCCCTGTTAATAGTTATTCTTCTGCATATCTGAAACTTGACTCTATTTCTCTAGGTTATCCAGTCTCCATATTAATTAATCAATCTGTACACGAATTCTAAGTTCCATCTCTGTGGAAGAAAGTTTATACCATTCCTCTATACAAATGAGGCAGCTCCTCAATGATCACTAACGTTAGGCCTATCAATATCTTGTCTCCCCCCCTCAAATCTTAGAGAAGTGCATTCATAAACAGCTCATTCAACATTTACTGTCAGAAAACCTATTATCCTCTTGCCAAATATGTCTTTCACCCTGATCATAGCACTACAACTGCCTCGGTACCCTTCACAGACACACTATCATTAAAGACAGAGATAATAACATGCTAGTCTCTTCCTTATTTCTAGATCTCTCAAAAGCCTTTGATACAGTCTCTCACACCATACTGCTCTCAGAAATGTCTGCTCTGGGCTTATGTATTACAGTACTTAGCTGGTTCACTGGCTACCTTTCCAACCGACTATCCATTAAGTGTCTCTTCTTCTTATCTCCATTTTTCCCATTTAAAACTAGCATTCCATAAAGTTCTATCTTAGGTCCCCTTCTCTTTAATATATTTATCTACATTCTCCATCTGTCCCAAAAAAGCTACCTTTACACAATACGCAGATGATTCCACTCTCATCTGCTCTTCTTAAACCCTGCTCATCTGCAAACCATCACTCAAAATGCTCTCTGTTCCATCAAAAACTATCTCAAACAAAATCAACTTCTCTTAACCCCACCCCACCCCCCAAAAAAAACAAACTTTTCCTATTTCTTCCGAAATCTCTAATACCTTTTAAGGACAAATTTAAGGCATCTTCTTGTAACAACCCGCAGGTAGAAGTAATATCTCATACAAAGCTACTTGGTGTTATAATTGGCCAAATGAAATTAGATCTTCATCTTCAAAATTGCATAGGAACAAGTCATCAGAAACTAGGAATGATATACAGATCAAGAAGCATTGTTTACTGATAGTTGTAGAGTAACACTTTCCAAAGGTCATCTCCTCTCTACTCTGCCTCCTATTTTCACCAACATATAGATCTCCCTAGAAAGTAAAAAGGAGCTCTGCTGCAATAAAGTAGCTACGTTTGCAGAAAGCCTGCCATTCAAATCTGATCACTGTACTGCCCTCATATCCTTAAACCTTCTTGAGTTTGTCTTGTCTCCACCTTAAGCTTACTCAAATTCTCTCCTACACAGTCATATTCTAACCATCATCCAGCCCTGAAATCATCTCCATTCTTAGTCCCTACCAGTTTAGCCATTCACTCAGTACATCTGAAAATCTACTCCTTGAGATTTACCAACAAAAAATCAGTAGGTTACTGCCTTTACTCAAGGTCAGTGGCAAAAACATGGAATGCACTCCCCACTGATACCAGACTAATAGCAAGTATTCATCTATTTAAACACTCCTTAAAATCATTCTTCCTTAACTCTCACCTCTGTTCCTGTCTCTCACTCAGCTATTTCTTTTCATACTGAATCCTAGTCCCATTTCTTCCATTATTTATTTTCTTCTTTTCTCCAGCTTTCATCTTTCAACTCTATGTTTTCCCCCTCACTTCTTAATGTCCCAAATACTCCCCTTATTCCTTTCCTTATTTAATATTTTCCTTTTTCTTATCAAACCTTTTTCACTTTCATCTCCTTACCTTAAATGTTTGCCTTCATATTGTATATACACATACCCAAGTCTTATTATTTCATTGTTTGTTTAATTTGGCTTCCTCTATTAATACTATATATACACCTCAGTTTTATTTTTTTAGTTATTTTATTATCTGGTTTTCTTTTTCTCCTTATTTATTGTAACCATATAATTCATACCTCTTCCCAACTTTTGCAGCCATGTGTAACTCCTTCCCTTCCGATAATGTCCTACAACCAATTACTGTCTGTTGTTGCCTTAATTTACCCTACATGCAACCTGTATTCTTTGATTATACAATTAAATGGTTTCATAAATGTTATTTATTTGTATATATGTTATTTATATAATTACACTGTTAAATATAACTTACTTAGCTTTATAATATCTATAGAGATTTTTTTCCCCGGTCATCTGCTGAAAATGGGCATTGTGCCCAGTTGGACTTTCCCAGTAATCAAATGTCAACTAAAATAAATGAATGAGTAGGCATGTAACCATGCCCTGTGTAGTTACGCATATTTCTCACTGGCATCAAGCGGCAAGGTGCTAGGGCATATCTAGCATCCTCTTACTAGATGTCCCCGTGGAAAGTCACCCCTTACAAATCTTTGGTACTGGTATCAGGTATGCCATATGTGTGAGTTATTGGAACTGACCGAGTGGCTGGCACACACATTTTAGATGATACCTTCTGCATTACAGACCACATGGCAGTTGATGGAGGGGTACCATTTGTGATTCACATAGCTCCTTCACAGTTCACTAGCTGGTGCCTTTATTTCAATGTCTGTACAGTCTATGCCCCCCAGTACCTGATAAAAATGAGCTATGGCATAAATGTCTTCCCTAGTACTAGCTCTCTACTCTGCAGTACCTGGGAACTACATATGCTTCCCCACATGCTGAAGCATGACATCAAGGAACTGGAGGCAGAAGCCTGTGAAGCCCCCACTGTGCCCCCCTTTTGGTCATCCAAAATTCTATATAGCTAAAATATGTAAAGCTACACATACCTTTGTACCCACATGAATGGCTTTTCCATGACTCCTATAGGTCTGCAGATGAGGGTGACACTTGCACTTATACCTCTCAACTGTTCAGATATTTGCAGAATGTCCAGATTTTTCCCTCATATTTTTGGTCTGTTCCTCATAAAATTTGTATGTTTTGGGCAAATCTTTGAGGATTGAAGTCAATACAAAAAGACAAACATTTGAATTTCAGACTTCATATCCTTCAAAAAAATGCATACTAGTGTAATACATGTTATTCTAACAACTTTCTAAGCTTACAGGACCAGCATTTAAAATCTGTCCCTATTTTAGGTCTTTAACCCCCCCCCCCCCATTATTTATGGCTTTGTCCAGATTTCTTGTGCCAAGAGGTTGAGAGGTATGCTTGCACTGTTCGTTGTATGGTATCCCTGTCCATCCTGTATTGGTCCATTATGTTTTAAGTAAGCATGGTTGGAAAACCCTGTGCCTTGGAAAGCAATATATTTTAAAGGTTCCTCTGGCTGAATACAAGCATATGGCCAAATTTATTACTAACTCAACAGCAGAAAGGTTGTGAATTATTTATACATTTGTGAATCCCTCCACCATGTTTTTCTTTACTCGATTAGCATATAGCATGGCTCATATATATATATATATATATATATATATATATATATATATATATATATATATATATATATATATATATATATATATATATATATATATATATATATATATATATATATATATATATATATATATATATATATATATATATATATATATATATATCTGCTAAGCCCTGTTTTCAACCCAGACATACCGCATTGTAGGGTTTTTTTCAACTGCACACACCTTTATCATCAGTGCTTGTCACGCAGATGAGCTTAGCACCATGTGGGGTTTATGTATCCTGACCTAGTAGTTTTTATGGTAGTCTGCAGAGAAATTTGCTTATCTGTCAAAAATAATTTATCTAGTTTCAAAGTAAATAGGGAAAATACTATATTGCATGAACCAAAGACAGCTTAAAAATGCAATTGATTTTATATTTTTCCCCAGCAGGTAAACCTGTCTTTACTTGTTTATTTTATTTTCTTATTTTTTTTTCAAAAACCTTATTACTTGCTTTTTCCAATATCTCAACAGTCTTGATATTCTAAGTTTAGATGATGATACTCATATGAACTACAGAACATAAACATTTCCAGTCTGAGTTAATTAAACATAGCACCTGCCACAATATCTATTCAGTTTTGCTCCTGTTATCACAACTTTGAACATTCATAACTGTGCTTATAATATGGTATGTAACTGATGTAACATCTTCTGGAACATTTATATCATTAAAAGGAATCATGCAGGATATCTGTTTACTATAGTTTCAAAAATTAACAGGACAGAGATTGCTAATATGTATAAGCAGCAGCATGCATATGGAAGAGATGAATCCAAATGCAGTTAGACATCTGAAACTAATCTGGGAGAGAAAAAAAAGATAATCAATAGAGATAGAAGGAGTAAGCTTGTCATGAAGCCAGGAATTGAAGTCTTAATTGCAGCTTCTCGACAGAGCAGTTATGACAAAACGTACTTTACAAAATGCTCAAAAGGTGGGTAGAGATGCAACACCTAGTAACTCTTCTCTCAGTTCCATTTATAATGTATAATTGCTTTAACCTCACTATCACATATCCTTGCCACTCCTATTTCTGCATAATGTATTTGTCTGTGAGCCTAAGTAATCAAACTTTAAAGGAAGTTTATTTAGTTTATCTTTCATTTACTTGTGAAGATTATTTTATCACCAAAGAATAAGCATCATAATTCTAGTACTGATGTTTACAGTTATTTCAGTGATCATACTGAAGACGAGCTCTGCATTACAATGTCTGTTACAACAAAATAACCTATTACAATCAGTGTTTAACTTTAATAAAAATCTATAAGTATAGGTGCATATATGAACTCACGTACCAAAACAATTTAAGTAGCATTACCAGTAAAATTTTTGAATTCTCAGGAAGAAAAACTTGCTATGTAATTATTTATTTAGTTAGTTAGTTATTGCATTTAATTGCTGGGATGTGCCAGCTGGACCATGTAAGACCACTTTTCAGTGGTTCCCTATTATATGATAGAAGACGCATTCTTTCGAATGTGTCTTGATCGAAGTTGAAAGCATGAAACGGCATATAAACAAATTATTTCCCAGGGAAAGAAATTGCTTGGCCGCCTTCATTATTTTGCCATTTTTGTCACTGTGATGTGATCTCGGAGTTGGTATATTTAAGTAGGGTGGGTGTGGGGGGCACAAACCCCCATGTCGGGGGGTGTGGGGGGTGAAGCCCTCCACTTTAGGTATTGTTTTAAAGGTTTTTTTTCTTTCTTAAAATCGCTGTTCTAAGTATTTGGGATTGTAAACTTTCGCTTACATAGGGTCGATAAATCAGTGTCCACTTTTTAAGTGTGCACTGATTTAATATAGACACTTTTCAGAAACAGACAGAAAAAGTTCCCTATTGAAATACCAGCACACGTTGAGTGCCAACATACCTGAAAAAAAGGCTGAAACTGCAGGAGAAGAGCGAATCTCAAATGTCACCCTCCCCTTTAAACTTTTTATTTTTTTAAGCCCCTATACACCTCCCAAACTTATAAAATATATATACTGAACTCGAGATCACAATTCTGTGGAGAAAAGGAAATACTCTGAGAAATCACCATCTAGGATTTGGCATATACATGTCCATTTTTTCAACCATTCAGTCTCTGTATTTCAGGACTCGCTCATGCAAATCTCAACATTTCAAATGGTAACTGAAAAAAAACATTTGTACAGTACATCATCATTGAAATAGCATGATAGCTAGCCTGGGTTGTGGCTGAAAAGGGACTGTCAATCAGACCACTTACCTGGTTAGCAAACTAGCCAAGTTTAATGATTTGAGGTAAGGAGATAGTAGACCAATTTGAGGTTTGGGAGCTGCTTTTAGAGAGGAAGAGCATCAGTTAGTTTATTTAGCATTAAGTGTAAGGTGTGTAAGGCACTACTGCTGAGTAGGCTTCCTGATTAATGCTCTGAAGCTGTCCCAAGGAGGAGAACATTACTGTAGTACCATCTGCATATTGAATCATTGTGCATGGAGATGTGACAGTATAAAGCTTATTTATGCATCTGTTGAATAGCAAAGGTCTAAGAATGGATCCTACAGAGACTGGGTAGAAGAAAGTACAGATATTTTGCCACCTTAGTGAATGGGTGTAATTACGCGGGTAGCTCTTGAGCCATGATAATGCCACATGAGATAAGTTAAGTTCTGATAGTGTTTGAATCATTTATGGGTGTGGATCAATACTGAATGCCTTTGAGCGTGTCTGACACTGGTTTTCCAGCATTGCAATGTTCATTGACAGTGTCTAGAAATGACAGTAGAACAGTAGTGGTGCAGTGGTGGGGGTGTGAAACATGTTGGGTAGGTGAGAAGAGATTGTTCTGAGTAGATTTTGGAAGACTTGAGTGTGTGCTCAATGCTCCAAGATTTCTTGATAGAGAAGGAAGTAGAGCTATGGGGCAGTAATCGCTTTAGGCATCAGTAATTACCAAGGTAAGTGGAGCTAAAGGTCATTAGATACCAAGCTTAACAGAGTTATCAGTCAGCAGTTACCGAGGTCAGTAGAGATATGAGTCAGTAGTTACTGAGGTCAATGTGACTATGGGTCAGTAGATACTAAGGCCAGTAGAGTTATGGGTCAGCAGTTACTGAGGTTAGTAGAGATATGGTTCAGTAGTTACTGAGGTCAGTATGACCATGGGTCAGTAAATACCAAGGTCAGTAGAGTTATGGGTCAGCAGTTACTGAGGTCAGTAGAGATATGGGTCAGTAGTTACTGAGGTCAGTATGATCATGCGTCAGTAGATACCAAGGTCAGTAGAGTTATGGGTCAGTAGATACCAAGGTCAGTAGAGTTATGGGTCAGCAGTTACCGAGGTCAGTAGAGATATGGGTCAGTTACTGAGGTCAGTATGACTATGGGTTGTAGATACCAAGGTCAGTAGAGTTATGGGTCAGCAGTTACTGAGGTCAGTAGAGATATGAGTCAGTAGTTACTGAGGTCAATATGACTATGGGTCAGTAGATACCAAGGTCAGTAGAGTTATGGGTCAGCAGTTACCAAGGACAGTAGAGATATGGATCAGTAGTTACTGAGGTCAGTATGACTATAGGTCAGTAGATACCAAGGTCAGTAGAGTTATGGGTCAGCAGTTACTGAGGTCAGTAGAGATATGGGTCAGTAGTTACTGAGGTCAGTATGACTATGGATCAGTAGATACCAAGGTCAGTAAAGTTATGGATCAGCAGTTACCGAGGTCAGTAGAGATATGAGTCAGTAGTTACTGAGGTCAATGTGACTATGGGTCAGTAGATACTAAGGCCAGTAGAGTTATGGGTCAGCAGTTACTAAGGTCAGTAGAGATATGGGTCAGTAGTTACTGAGGTCAGTATGACCATGGGTCAGTAGATACCAAGGTCAGTAGAGTTATGGGTCAGTAGATACCAAGGTCAGAAGAGTTATGGGTCAGCAGTTACCAAGGTCAGTAGAGATATGGGTCAGTTACTGAGGTCAGTATGACTATGGGTTTTGGATACCAAGGTCTGTAGAGTTATGGGTCAGCAGTTACCGAGGTCAGTAGAGATATGAGTCAGTAGTTACTGAGGTCAATATGACTATGGGTCAGTAGATACCAAGGTCAGAAGAGTTATGGGTCAGCAGTTACCAAGGACAGTAGAGATATGGATCAGTAGTTACTGAGGTCAGTATCACTATAGGTCAGTAGATACCAAGGTCAGTAGAGTTATGGATCAGCAGTTACCGAGATCAGTAGAGATATGTGTCAGTAGTTCCTGAGGTCAGTATGACTATGGGTCAGTAGATACCAAGGTCAGTAGAGTTATGGATCAGCAGTTACCGAGATCAGTAGAGATATGGGTCAGTAGTTCCTGAGGTCAACATGACTATGGGACAGTAGATACCGAGGTCAGTAGAGTTATGGGTCAGCAGTTACCAAGGACAGTAGAGATATGGATCAATAGTTACTGAGGTCAGTATGACTATAGGTCAGTAGATACCAAGGTCAGTAGAGTTATGGGTCAGCAGTTTTTGAGGTCAGTAGAGATATGGGTCAGTAGTTACTGAGGTCAGTATGACTATGGGTTAGTAGATACTAAGGTCAGTAGAGTTATGGATCAGCAGTTACCGAGATCAGTAGAGATATGGGTCAGTAGTTCCTGAGGTCAATATGACTATGGGTCAGTAGATACCGAGGTCAGTAGAGTTATGGGTCAACAGTTACCAAGGACAGTACAGATATGGATCAGTAGTTACTGAGGTCAGTATGACTATAGATCAGTAGATACCAAGGTCAGTAGAGTTATGGGTCAGCAGTTACTGAGGTCAGTAGAGATATGGGTCAGTAGTTACTGAGGCCAGTATGACTATGGGTCAGTAGATACCAAGGTCAGTAGAGTTTCATAAGTATGATGTAGAATTGTTTCCTTATTGCTGAAACATACAGTTCTGTAATTGATCTATGTTTGAGGATGGAGACTGGAAATGCTAAGGTTTCAGCTGCCACTTTTATATATTCTGATTACAGGTTGTTAGCCGCTAAAGTAGATGATTACAATTTATGAAGGAGCTTTTTGATGGATGCAGTAGAGATGTTTTTCAATTTAAATGTGTGTGAGTAAGGTTTTCTGATTGACTAAATCATGGTTGAGAACCTGTGGATTAATCAGTTTGGTCTCTGTGCTGATGAAGTGGGAGTTAAAAGACTTGATGTAGAGCTATCAATATCATTTGGTGTAATGCTAGGTTGTTTTTTTCTGCCTGGATGAAAGAGGTTATTGATGGTGGGCCAGAAAAATTTTGGATCACTGTAGGAACTGTTCTGAATGTCTACATACTAATTACTTTTTTTTTCTTTTTTACACAAGCTTTTACTTGGTTCTGTAGAGAGCAACAAGTCTGTAAGTTTGGATGTATTTTATTATTCTATTACATTTTCCAAGTTTGTTTTTATGTTTTTTTTTTTTGTTTTTTACTTGTTTACTGGTGTGAGTTAGCCTGGCTGCAGATGTAGATTTTATTCATGCTTTTCTAAGTGGTATAATGTTTCATAGTGGAAAGGAAGATAATGGAGGGGTGAGTGAGAAATGATGAGAATTGAAAAGTTACAGGCAAAGAGGGAAAAGTAGAGGAGAGAAGCATGGTGAAAGTGCTAGGAATACACCCGGGTGATATGGATGGCAATTATTAGAAGAAATGTATCTTTATGGAGGGTTTGGCTGGTTGAGATCTTTGAATATGTCTGGTAATGTGAGGAGCAGCCGGAGATAGAAATGCTGTTATGGACGGTAACTTATGGCACTGTGGTTAAATGAACTCATTGGAATGGTTAATAGTGATACAACTGTGGTTGCTAGCTTTTTAGTTTGTAGGCTATAATGGGATTTGTTGGAGTTAGTGTGAGTATGAGGTTGTAGAGTCAGCAGTACAATGAGTCTGACTGTATGATGTTACAGTGGGAAATACTGAGGGGACTACAGACTTTGGAAGAATATGTACATTTCTTAGGGTGTTATTTCCCGTGGTAGAGAGTGTAGGATTGTACAGTTTGGTTTAGAAGTATGGAAGGTACTCTCTGACTGGGTAGTGGTAAACTGGGAAAAGAATAAACGTAAAGTAAGGGGGTGCATGGAAATTGTGGGTGCGAGAGTCAACAGGAGCAAAGCTGAGTACAGCAACCTTGAGCAAAGATGGCCAGTTACCATCTGGAAGGTAAATGTCCAGAAGCAATTTGTGTAATCAGGAGTAAAGGACCAGACTAGGTTAGGCTAATTATTATGTGAGGAGAATTCATGTAGAGTCAGGACAATGTAGTGTTCAATTGTAGGTAGCCTAGCCCTGGGAGCAGGTACCTCTCTGTGAGTGCCACCTTGCTTTACTTCCTACTTTATGCAGACTACCAGTACTATTTCACTTACCATGCTCTCTTGCACCCTACTGGAGAGATGTATGGAAGGAAAGAATTATGAGACAGAGAGTGTAAGTAAGGTATACAGCATAACAGAGACAGTGGGTAGAGCAGCATAAAGGAAACACAAGAGAATTACTCCAGAATCATGCAAATGGGCCTCTTTCTGTAGCTCAGCCCCCCCTTCCTGAAAGCCTCTTTTTAAGCCTAAATTGCTGGACTGCAGTTTAGGGAAAATAAAACACAGTCTCAGAGCTGGAAGGGGTTTAGCATAGCCTCCTACATGCCTGGAGAAAGGATAATAAGCTTATGGAGGGGGGACTATGGGAGAGTTCTATGAAGGCATGCTGTCATGTTGAGGAGAGACAAGAGGAGACCATAACTAGTGCAGCATGTCTTAATGAATGTGAGGGAAAACTATCTGAGGAGTATGAGCAATCCAAAAAACAGTAAGCAGGAAATCTGATTATCTGTTAGGAAGCAGCGAGTAAAAGCATTTCAGCAGAATGCCTCTGGAGGAGGTTACAGACAGGAGGACTACTTGATTACACATGAGGGTACTGAAGTGCTACTCTGCAGACTATTTACTGTGCAGGTTCTAATACGTGCATTAGTACTGCCCAAACTTACTTAAAGCACAATGGCAAATATGGTAGTAAGTATAAGTCCAGACAAAAAAACCTGGGTATATGAAACAGGCACAGAATGCATTTCAAATGATTTGTTTTGTGCTGATGTTTGTGTTCCCAGTGAATCTCCTAATGCACAAGGGTAAAGGTGGCAGAAAGTTTCCGTCCAAGTAAAATGTGAGTGGATGGAGTAAACACAGCCTGTCGTTCAGATGAGTCTGATAATGTCTGCTTGTTTTAGTGATGCTCCCTGTGAACCTCCCTGCTGCTCCTTTGTCCTCTGTTGGAGAGAGATGGGGAAGAGGAACTCAGAGTTGTAAAACAACCGATGAAGGCATGCCATTGCAAATAATTGCCACCTGATGGTTAGACAAGTATTAAAATGGAAATTAAGACATGTATCTAAATCTTCGTATGTAATCATTTGTCTGGTATCTGTCTTATACTCCTCTTAAAACAGTTCATGTTTGATGGTATACTTGTAATAACAGAAAATATAGTTTGTTTAAAGTATCATTAAGACCAGCTGTATCCTTAGTTATGTTTTTCATATAATGGAAAAACAAATGCATTGCTGAAATCTTATATCTATGTGTTCCGATATGATCCCAATACAACGTACACATTCAGTTTAACTGTAGAGGATGACTCCTTTAGTGCTGCAATTATGCTGGAGGCTGTGCTCAATTAAATGGTAGTGTGGATATATCAATAAAGAACTGATAAAAAAAGACTTTAGCCCATTACCCCACACGTTATTTGTCTGAAAACTATTCAAAGTGGATGGTGACTCAGCTGGTCTGCTTAACAGTAATAACAGAAATATCTTATTGTCTAAGTGGATCTGTGCACATTGACAATGCTTTAAAGGTTTGATTTACTGCATTAATATGCTGAAAAATACAAAGAGCAATTGCATTTCTCAAAAAAAGACCTCAAGAAGCCTTTAAGCAGGCTCCCCTGGCTAACTGAAATATATGAGCTACAAGAGAATGTTAATGGAAACTCATTAATAGAGATTTCTACTTTTTATGCATAATTGTTTACCCTGCCTTGGAGGCTATTAGACTGCCCTTTCTCCCCTTGCACCTGTACTGCACATTTGTTTCTCTGGAAAGTGCAAGCTTTACAGCCCGTTTATTCTTAATAGGATCTAGAGCTAAAGTGCAGAGAGTGGGGGAGATTAATTTAAATGGGTGAACCAGGAAAAGCCGAAAGACACAACAAGGCTTATACAATTCCAGAGAAAGTCTATCTGGCCCAGGGACCTATTTTAATGTAAGCTTCATAATGCTGCTGACTGACTCCTGTTTTGTAAAAGGAGCATCCAAAGTCCCCTCGCAATTTCTGAAGACAGAGTGGGTTAAGACAGAAAATCATATTGCAGTTCCTAGTTAAACATGCAAGCATTGCTCAAACTCTCAAGGCATTGATATATTGCTTGAAAATGTCTAGAAAATTTCAGACAAACTATACTAGATAACTAAGTCATTATCAACATACTGTGGGCCTTTTATTTATTTATTTATTTATTTATTTATTTATTTATTTATTCATCTATTTTTCATCTCCCTAGGATTGATTCTATAGCTCCTCTACCTGCAACCATCATGGCCGGCCTTAGGCATAGGCCAACTAGGCAGCCACCTAGGGCGCTGCTCTAGTAGGGGCGCTTTTCCAGTATTTATTTGGTGTAGGTTACCTACAATGAGGGCACCAGATGGTGTGATGGGGGGCGCCGTGGAGCCCTTTTGCCTAGGACACCAGTTGACCTAAGGCCGCTCCTGGCAACCATTCACCACATTCACACCGTGGTCATGGGAGCTAGGGATTCCTAGGCAGACAGGAGTCCTCTAGTTGATTTGCTCCTGCCTGGGATTCCACAAATAGCCCATTTGCTCACAGTGAGAGTCAGATGGTAGTGAACAGGCCTGCAGGGTAGCCTACTCTCTCCCCCCTGATGTAGCAATAGCACCACCTTCCCCTCCCCTCCCCTGCAGTAACCCTTCTAAGCTCCACTATAGCTGCCTTCCAATGTGGAGCATGCCTTAATACACTGAATTCTCCTCGACTTACTGTGCATCCTGCAAATAGCAGAGCAGGCTTGCTAGACTTGAGCACCACACAGTAGAAGCCTAGTGTCCTGTTAAGTGCTCTCTCATGCCACAGCAAACTCCCTGCCTCCCTCCCTCTAAGATGAGCAAGTTGGCAGCAGTCAATCAGTCTCATCCACCTTGGCACCTCCTAGAGGCACACAAACTGCTAGTCAAACTCAAATCACCTGCAAAAAAGTTGGTTTATCCCTCTATGCCATGTAGCAGACAAGAGTCTTATAATCTTGTTGAAATATGTATTTTAGTTACTGCAGTGTATCTCCTAGCTAAACCTCTAAAAAAATCAGAAGAATCAGAAATATATTGCAATCTAAGGCAGTCCAGAACGATGTCTGTTTTAATATTTGGAATCTCTTAAATTGTGTTCTTGAGTCATATAAGATGATATAGATAAGTTCTAGATTTAGTGGCTTGCATAGATACGTAAGATTATTATACTTGACTTGTAGACTGAACTTAGACTGCCATGCATGCATGCCACTTCTCACTGGCACTAGTATACAAAAAAGCATGAGAATTTATTTGTTTGCCGTAACATGCTGTGAAGACAGACTGTAACAGCACAAATATGCAGAAAATCCTGTGTGTAAGAATGCATGAGGTTTTTGATCTTTTTTGTATGACATATATTATTTTGGTGGTGGAGGGCAAGAGGGCTAGGGGTCACAAAGTAGTCATATTTTAGGGGGTAAAAAAGGTAATGGTCACTAAAAGGGCATCATAATCAGAATGTTAGAGAGATAAGGCCAACATGACTGGTTATTTGTTGTGGAGATAAAATATTATAACTTCTGCAGGACATACCATGTCTAACTGAAATGTACATGAATATCTAACATCAACACAAGGCGTAGTATCTAAATTCACCTATGTCCATTTTCAGACTGCATGTAGAAAAGAGTCGATATAAAGATAGCAGCCAGGGTGGAGTCAATGTACTACAGTCTAGAACAGAAGACTGATCTTATTAAACAAAATAAATGCAATTTTTTCTTGTATAAAGTTAAAATATAGCTAGCCTCTTTAGTTCCCAAACCTAGGTGAAAGTCATTTCAGTGAAATGTTTTAGATGCTGTCTTATTCTGACTAGGACTTCTGCAACCACCACCCCTGGCAATTTCAAAGTGCACAGTAACTGTATTGTCAGAATGTCCTGACTTATTAACAGTGATACTTATTACTTCTTGCCTGATTAATGAGTAGAAGATGGCACAGCCATATCCTATAATCTTGAAGTGCTTCACAGTTGAGAGATGACACTCTCATAAACGCATCACATCAAGAGATTCATGGCATTCAGGTAAATGACCTAGTGTACTTTTCAGGTGAATGAAGCCCATTAATACTACCACTAAATAAAATCATAACAGAAGGTGTCATCAAGTTTTAGGGCCGGATTCATGAAACCTCCATGTAAGACTTAATATGTCTTACTTGGAGGCTGCAGTTGAACGGTATGACATCAGCATGCCATGCATATTCATGAGGGTATGCTGAATCATACCCTAGGCTAACACGGTCCATGTAGGAAAGTAGGGGGCGTGTCTGAATGCCGAATACTGCAAAAGGACACGCCCCCAGAAGAGTCAGAGGCCTGAAAGTAAACACCCACGAGCGAGTCCTTAGAAATGTCAAGGAACACAACACCACACATCCCCACAGACTAAACCCTAATAAAAATGTGTAAAACGTAAAAATAGCAATTTCATTTTTTTTTTTTATAATTTCAAAAATGTTTGCCCGCATTTGAGCTCATTTGCACGGGTATGCCCTTTGCTCAGCCACAGTTAGCAGACATTGAAAAGCATATAAGATCTACATATGCAAATTAAGCCAAGTAGCAATAGCGTTGCAGTAGAGACGTTGGCCAAAGAAGAGGTAGTCACGGTTCGAGCCCCCACAACATCATTCACCATTTTTATTTAAATAAGTATGAAACAATCCCCTGACATACATATATATATATATATATATATATATATATATATAAATATAATTTAAGTAAAATGTAATGAAATGGGCCATGTATTTGTGAAGAAATCCGACAGAATAATTTATAAAAAAAGGATTATAATTGCCCATAGCTGAGCAACGCTTTAGCAAGCTGAATATGAGTGCCAGTAGGTGAGCACCACTTTAACAAGCTTAATATGTGTGCCCGGAGGTGAGCAGTGCTTTAACAAGCTTAATATGAGTGCCCGGAGGTGAGCAGTGCTTTAACAAGCTTAATATGAGTGCCCGTAGCTCAGCAGCACTTCACCCAGCATAATATGAGTGCTCATAGCTAATTAATGCGTTACCCAGCGTAAGCTGTTTGCACGGAGCTGCGCAGCTCGCCAAACAGCTTACCGGCGGGCAACATTGGGCAAGCTGTATCAAAGCCGCCTTTACACAGACGCACCTCCTAGCCTGTCTAGACAGTAGTAAAATAAAAAAAAAGCAATGCCAAGGGTCGAACCGGGGATACTGTGCATCATAGTCAAAGTACTGAACCACTAAGCCATGACAGTTGTACTGAGAAATACAGTATTCGCATATATATAGGAATGAATGAAAATAGAACCATGACAAAGCAGGTTTGCTTTAATCTGATAAATATCCAAAATGGCCAATCACAGATAAGTGTGGGAAAACCGGCATATATAAGCCCCATAGGTGGGAATACACACCATAACTGATTGTGGTACCCATTTGCAGTCAGGATGGCAGGTGCAGGACAGGGAAATTGCTTTAGAGCACAAAGGTGGAGTGTTGAGGATTCAAAATATATGGTTTGGCTCCTAGTCCATGATCATGAAGCACAACTCATGCAGGGCCAGGTTCAATGGGGAGCGTACAAGGCAGAGGCGTGGAACCGGTTGGCACATGATCTCACCAGTGCCACAGGCATTCCAAGGACTGGTGAACAGGTCCATCACTACAATGCTGACCTGAAGCGACGTAAGAAGGACCAACTGAACTGTTGGATCCAGGAGGACCGCCAAATATCCAATGCCCCACTACTGAGTAAGTATCCATGTAATTACATATGTAAGAAATGCTATCCTAGCCTATAGTATTGAGAGGTATGTTCCAATATTCCTTCATTTATATTACAGCTGCAGGTGTTTGTTCCACGAATCGGCAAGCCTATGTTGATAGGCTGCTGAGGTTGCACCACCAGGCAGGTTAGTAATTATTTAGCTGGTACTGTTATAGAATATAAGTGTGACAGATTGTAAAAGAGTTCAGTGTTGTAACCCAGTAATAAAGGTGAAATAAGCCTAGAATAAAGATTCTGCTAGTATTGTAAGATTAGATAAGTGATGCAGCCTGGAAAAAAGTGTATTGCAATCCAGTAATAAAGATTAAACAAGTCTCAAATAGAGTTTCCACCTGTATTGTAATATCAGATAACTGCTTCAGCCTGAAAATGAGTGGTAATCAATCAACAAAGGATAGACAAGTGTCAAATACATCCTTGTAAATTCTGCCATATGAAATAAGTGAGTCAGCTGGAAAGGATTGTTGTAACCCAGTAATAAATGTTAATAAAGCCTAGAATTAAGTACCATTCTGAAATGTTCCTGACCTAGAGACTCCCCAGAGTCTGGAATAGACTGCCCATACATGTCAAGCAGAGCGCCTCTTTGGCCCTCTTCAAAAGGAGCCTTGATGATTGGATGGGAGAAAGCAAATTCACCCCAGGGATCACGTCAGTCGCCCTGCTAGACAGGGGTCCAGGGAAGTAAATAGTGTGGGAAAAAATAGCCAGGGAATTGTTATGGCTAGGCTTGTATAGGCCCTAGGGCCGATAGCCTAGTACCAACCTATGAACCTATGAACCTATAAAATAAGTGAGAGAGTGTGAGAAAGACAGTTTGAAGCTACCAAGAAAACTGTAATAAGTCTGGAATAAACAGAAAGCAATTACCGCACAACTCCCTAAAGTATCCTGTAGCAAACAAAATCAATAAAGTCACCAGAAGCAACTAATCAGGATACACCACGAAAACACCTTTCCCAGTAGAAAACTTTATTCCAAAGAATGAATAAAAATGAATATAAGCGCTTTCGCTTGCAGCTAGCAAGCTTTTTCAGATACGTATCTGAAGAAGCTTGCTAGCTGCAAGCGAAAGCGCTTATATTCATTTTTATTCATTCTTTGGAATAAAGTTTTCTACTGGAAAAGGTGTTTTCGTGGTGTATCCTGATTAGTTGCTTCTGGTGAAGTCTGGAATAAAGGTATACTGCAGTCACTACATAATGAAATGAATGAGACAGCCACAACCAAAGAGTGTAATGTCTTAAATAAAGTACAGAACCTGGACTGTGTCCGTCCCACAATTTGGATATGTTGCTGTACCCTTGCATTATGGAGATAGCATGGTTGTATGAAATGCTGAACATCCACAGTTGTCTAGACCCATATAACTCAAATGTAGCAGGATGCTGTACCTGAACACAGCCAGATATGAACATATATGAATAAAAATGGAATGTATATTAATGTAGCAGCAACATCCCCATCGCCAACATTCCTAAGGTTACATACAGGAAACTGTACTAATACATGTAGGGGATATATATCTACATCTACTAGGAATGTACAGTATATGTATAGGTAGTGTAAGTTGTTAATGTAATATTTATCCACCCTACCCTATTTTCACAAATTATGCCATTCCACACCACACTGGGTATGTGTATTCACAATTAATTCCAATGGACATTTGTCCTGTTGGTTCATGCATATCTGCATGTATGTTGATGCATGTGTCCTATTCACATATCCAAACCTGATGGCCTGTTGCCACCAATCAACCCTGCATGCTGTTGGAATATGCACTGTTGTTCTAAATATGCATGTGTTATGCTTGCTGCTCAATGTTCGGAATTCATGGGTGTTTGGTTAATGGGAACACTGATGCATGCTGTTACAACTAATTTTGAATGGTGTTGTTTGTTACTAACCCAAAATGCCATAAAATACTGCTAAACATAGGACAACAGGGAAGGCGGGTTCCAGCGGACCCACCTCTCCCACCTCAGCTGGCGAGTGCACCTGGCACCAGTGCCCAGGCCAGGACCTCCTCCTCCGGTGGCCCTGTGCCACCGTCGGGTGGTAGCACTGCAGTGGATGGGGCTCATCCCCCCTCTGCAAGCGTGGCCGGAGGACAGCCTCCACTCACCCTCCATAGAGTCCAGTCTGTGGTGCTTAGTGAGATCAGGCGTTCTGTGACTGATCCCCTACTCCAGCTCAAGGTGAGAGTGGCGCAACTCACGGGTGTGCCTGCCTGTCCTATCCAGCTCCCAGCACAGCCCTGTCCTGGGCTGTGAAGGCGCAGTGGTAACAACCCATGGGTGGGGATCTCAGTTCCACTGTTGCCATCTGTGGGCTCATGGGCTTGCGATATCCAAACATCCGTCCCCGTCAATTGTGTTTCCCCCCCACATGTGTCATACTCCACCCCTGCATGCGTCTTGTTTGTCTTGTCTGTTAACCTCCCAACCTACCTCCCCAAATATACCTACTTCCTGTACCTCACATTCCCCTCTCACCTAAAAAAAAAAAAAAAAGGGCACTCTGTTCCCACAAAAAAAATATGCCCCATACATAGCTGCCCAATTTGCACACATGTCCACTGGGCATGTAAACTGATAATTCTAATTGGCAGTACAACATATTTTGTTGTCCTCACCCCTTTCTCAGGGGTGGAAGGTTTCAAATTTCACATCAAATTTCAAACATATGCACAGCTGTTGCTGATAAAGAAATGGGCAGCTATGGACCTTCCCTACATCCTTCCTGCACATCCCGAGCTTGTTTTCCTACTATCCTACCCTCTTTGTGCCCCCTTTTTCACCACTTTCCTATTTCCCCATTTTCTTTTCTTTAAAAGAAAATAGCACGGGTGTTAGTGGGAGTAAGCACTTTTAAGCAGTAGTCAGCAGGTGTGCGCTTGTGTGCGCTTAGCTAAGCGTAGAGAAGTGTAGCTAAGCATCGCGCAAACTCGCGCAAACCCATTTACAACTGCTTAAAAGTGCCTTAGTCACTCTGTATGACAAGGCCTGTAGTTTGCTCATCAGCAAAATAAAATACCTCTGTCAGTCTCGAACCTCGGAAACACTAGTCTGCATGAATTACCACTGAGCCACATCAGATATACAAGAACTTGGTGCTGAAAGAAATATATCATGAAATACAAGGAGTGAATGTAAAGGGAAAATAGGAAGGCCATTACACAAAGCTTGTTCTGTGTATCTTTACTGGCAATTATTGTGGAATTGGATTACATTAGTGTGAGAAGAGAAACAGCCATGCTAGTAGGTAATAATGTTACAGTAGCACCTTACAAACCCCACACAATATCAGAGCAGGATAAACACCACCATATTTGAATAGGTAAGAGGCCAGACCTCCCAACTGTGACTGATTTACAGGGATGTCCCTGATTTGCAAACAACTGTTACCTGTGCCTCACTGACTCCCTGTGAAATGTACTAACAGTAGACAGAAAGGTGGGGAATCCCACATAATGGTAACTGTCAATAAGTTAAAGTAGACACTACTTGCATGTTGGAAATGGTGTAGTAATACATATACTCAAAATACCCCACAGTCACAACTGCAGAATATCTAAAATATGTCACTGGTGTATCCCACTGATATGTACCTTTCCCTGAGGCTGGCCAAATATATACCTGAGGCCTGCAAGTGTCAGAAACACACAGGCATATCAGCCTGTCTGCTGTTACATACTCTGTGAATAGCTGTAGAATTACTTCCACAAGCATACCCTTATGTAGGAGTATAACACAGAAATGTCAAAGTATGTAGCCATCTAACATACTACTGACAGTATAGCAGTTCACAAGCACTGCATGTGCCTGATATCTATAATTGTTAGTGCAGTATACTTAGTTCTCCTCACCCCTCTCTCAGGGGGGAAGGTTGCAAATGTCACAGCAGATGAGAGGGAGAGAGAGAGAGAGAGAGAGAGAGAGAGAAATAAAAAGCCAGCAGAAAACAGCTGTCAGAGACAAAGGTAATGTAAACTAAAAACAGCATGCAGTGCAGGTATATTCCATGCGGTGGTGAACTTCTCTGGGACTGAGCCAGTGAGGCCTGCTACAGCTATTTGGCCTGAGGATAATGCATTATGCACAACACTGTGCAATATCTTTAAAAAATGGTATGTCTCACAACTGTTTCAGAAGTGATATTCCCACCATGAATGATGGGCAGTCTATGTGCCTACATGTGCATGTATATGTACAGCAATGGATGTTTAGAAGTGTGTGTATATATATATATATATATATATATATATATATATATATATATATATATATAGATATATATAAAGAGAGAGAGTGAAAGAGGGGGACAAGGGGGCAGATGTACTGCAACAGGTGCCTGGTGACCAAGGCATGGACTGAACACCATTGTTGATACTGCAGTACCATACCCCATTCCAAAACATGTTACCCACTAACTACGACATAGGTGGTTGCCCGCCTATCACTGGAGGTGTCAGAAGGGAACATGGGACACAGGTGTACAATAGCCTCCCCTTTGATATCTACAGTGGCACACTAGTCTTGTAATCCCTGTACATGGTACGTGTCATCACAAAAGGTGTGTCAGCTAGGGAAATGTAAGTCAGTGTACCCCTCTACACCTCACAATGTCCTATGCAGTATGCACCTCCCATGAGAACTACAGCAAGTGGAAAGGCCACAGGCATACCTAACAAAGACTGATAATGCCCTCAAACACATTTCCTATGCAGACTGACTCTCAAAACCACAGCTAGAGTGCATTGCATACTTCCTACACAGAGGTTACCACTGCTGGACATACACAGTTATGTCACACCCATACCAGTTGGCCAACCACCATGGCAACACTTCACAATCCGTCCAGCCTACATGATGTAGGGCCCTAATCCTTGTCACCGCACTAAACAGCACATGCTGGAGGTACAGGTTTCTATACACAAATATGCCAAACTCTGCAGTAAACCACCCAGCATTAACAAACAAGGCTCCTTATTAGTAGATGTCATACATACCCCTGATGAATGTTATGGAGATAGGTAATATGCCCTGTGAGTCACCTCTGTGTAACCATTTCACAGGAGCAAGTAAAATCACATTACATGTGTCCCAAAGGGCAGGGAAGCATATGGCTAGGCTGCCCTAGGCCCAGGGCCAATAGCATAGTACCTACCTATGACACTATGCACACACACATGTACTCAGTGCAATACCAGCTATGTGACGTTGAATGAGTGTGACACTGATTGTGTGCAAGGTCTGTAAAGGTGTGATAGCTTAGTGTGAGTTTCTGTCTGTCATGGCAGTTGGTGTCCTTGGTGTGAGGCCAGAGAAAGATGTGTCAGTTATCGGGATGCAAACATAGTAGATTGGCATATTTTGTGCCGTACTTCCCTGTGTATGACTGTGGTGTCCCATCGTAGGCAGAAGCAATGCATGTATGCACAGTAAGTGGTACTGCTGTTGAATCCAGCTCACATATGAATTGTTGTACTACCTGATGTTGTAGGCCTAAGCACTACAGTATGGTGTATGTTCACATTCCCTGGTAACACTGTCTGGTGTGTTTCCTGTAGTCTGCACAGATTACATACCTCATGCATAGGTATCTGTAAGTAGGGGCACCCAGTACTATAAGGTACACAGTTAATGCTCATCTGTGTTGTCATATATTTGTGTGTTGTATGTATGTGTAATGTGTGTGTAATGATGCCTGTACCATGGCCACAATCACATGTGTGTTACAGGGTATGTGTGTGTACCTGGCAGAATGTATACTCTGTGACAGCAGTATGCTGGCTATAGTAACAACTGTGCACATATGTCAGGTAGGGGTATGGCATCAAAGACTAGGGTGGATTACCATTGTACTATAAATGTGCATTTCATTCATTGCACGGGATGACAGTATTCTTCATCCATTAGCTTGATACATACCCCCAGTGTGAGGTTGTGCATTGTATCCCACAAAGTGTGCCGAGTGCTTGTGTATACTAGTTTGTTGTATGGAGTGTGGCAGGCACTGTCAGACAGTTTGGGCTGAGCACTGATATGTGGTATCAAACATATGTATCCCCTGATAGACAGACAGATGCTATATATGGCAGTTAAGTAATATCAGTACATTAGAATATTAAGTGTGCCACATGACTTGCTCACATATTTTTCTTTTCCTTCCAGGGTGATGGTTCATCAGCGAAACCCACCTTATACAGCAGCAGAGAATCAGGAGATCCACCAGAGCCTGTTGCAGAATTACTGTGTGCTGTTTTCCAGGACCAGCCAGAACCAGCATGAGAGTGCTGCACTGTGGAAAGATCTTGTCCGTCGGGTAAATGACATAGGCATGCATAACTGGACATATGAGCAGGTACGCCATCACTGCAGTGATTTAATTAGACATGTCTGGCAGCATGCATCTGATATCCACAGACAACAGCTTGCCACTGGCGGTGGGATACCTATCCACCTCCCCTCACCAGTGTGGAGGAGCACCTCCTAAGTGTTGTGGCTCCAGGCCAACAACAGCAACATCCACAAACATGTGTCATCATAGAGGCCGGAGCTACCCAGCATGTTGAAATGAAGCGTGCAGGTAACATGCCATATCTGTAGTTGACTGTTCTCTGTACTGGTAATTTATGCATGTGTGAGATGTGTACTGTTTGTGTAGCTGTTAACCTGCCTATTCTTCTGCAAGATTGATATTCTGAGCATAATCTGTACACCTGTGAATGCCACCTGTTGTACTACTGTACTTTATCATACTCACAGTATCAATGGCACAGTTGTGGCCACTGGCAATCACTCTCATATTTTTGCAGGTCCCTCTGGAGTGACAGCAAGGCAGCCAATCCATGCTGGTGAGTGTGTAATAACAATACTATTGCTAATGACATGTGCATGTCATATGGAGGTGTAGTCTGAGCACATGTAACACACCTATGCATAATGCATGCTGTGCATGTTTGCTGTGAGACTATGCATATCCCATTATTCTCAATAGCTGCCTTACTCACATGCAATACACAGAGCATGACACACATGTGTAGCAACACAGTACTGGACATTGTATAGGCATACCTGATACACATGTACACAACACACACATGTTTGGTATACACACTACATCTTAGCCTGCTACACATGTCCAATTATGACACCTGCTGTATGGCCACCCTTCAGTATCCCACTTATCATCTACACAGCACACATAATATACCTGAGGGGTAGAGGCCTATCATGTCTTTGTGCAACAGTCTTGAACAAATAATACATTCATGTTAGGCAATGCTCACTATTGGCCACCTTACAAACCCATGTAACAAGTGGCTGTGTAATTGTGGATGTAGTCATGTTACTGCATGTCAGGTACAGCATGTTAGCTGCCTGTCTGGCACACATTATTATTGTTGACTGACCACAAGAAGCATGTTAATCATGGCTCATGTTACTACACCACATCCAGTTCCGCCGACCACAAAAGTACACATAGCAGTCATTGTGTAGCACCATCATGTGTTTTGTGTGTGTGTGTGTGTGTGTGTGTGTGTGTGTGTGTGTGTGTGTGTGTGTGTGTGTGTGTGTGTGTGTGTGTGTGTGTGTGTGTGTGTGCAAATGTATGTCCTTGCACACATTGTGTCCGAGGGTGGAGACAATCACTGAACAACTACACACAAGCATCAAGTGCACGTATACTGTTATTAACAAGGGCTGTCTACACTTGCACTGGATGTTCCTGTGCAACATATAATCTGCATGCTGACACATGTGCAGTGATGTTTTTCCTTGTGATACTGTCACCCACCCTAAAACAGTATTGTGTATGTGTTTGATTGCAGGTGGGTCTGTGTTTGTATCTGCTGTACTGAGGAGTGCACCTGTGTGCTTGTGTGCCTGTGTGCTTGTGTGCCTGTGTGCCTGTGTGCTTGTGTGCCTGTGTGCATGTGTGCATGTGTGCCTGTGTGCCTGTGTGCATGTGTGCATGTGCACCTGTGTGCATGTGTGCATGTGCACATGTGTGCATGTGCACCTGTGTGCATGTGTGCATGTGCGCCTGTGTGCATGTGTGCATGTGTGCATGTGCGCATGTGTGCATGTGTGCGTGTGAGCATGTGTGCCTGTGTGCCTGTGTGCGCCTGTGTGCATGTGCACCTGTGTGCATGTGTGCCTGTGTGCTAATATCGTGTACACATTTGTAAACTGTGTTTCCTATCTTCCTCTCACAGCTTCTGATGTTGCTCTGGTGGAGTGCAGCAGGGAACCTGAAGCCACTGCTGGGGATAGTGATTATGATGATACATGTGTAATGGCACAGGGAGGTGTGACAGGGTCTGTCGTTGGTCAGCCAATTGACACTACACATCAGTCAGCCCCATCAATGCGCACAGTCATCCTGCCGATACATCCATTGTCACCAATGTCCTTAGCTGAGGGACAGCATACAGTAGGCATTGACCAGGGTAGTGTGGTATCATTGACACATGCATCCCCTCACAGCAGCCATGGCCAGATTCCTGACATGGTACCACACAGGCAGATATCCAGGGGTTCTCGTAGCAGCCTCCGTGGTTGTACTGCCCCTGTCAGACGTGCCCACAGAGGTCTTTCAACCTCAGCTATGTTCCGGGCTGTAATGCAGGCACAGGCACATATGGAACGGTACACCAGACAGGGTCTGAGGGAGCTTAGAGCACATCACACTGCTATGAATGACACTGTGCGTGACATTGCGTCTGCCATCCGTAACATCAGCGAGGTCATTGATAGATGTTGGGGGGACACATTAGATCTCTTCCACAACTACATGTCCAGGAACCAGGACAGTGCAGGATGGTTGAGGCATCGACGTGGACATATGCCAGCAGCATTATCAGCTGGCAGTCATCGCAGATGACAACAAACCCGCAGCCACTCCCATAGTGCCAGTACCAGCCCCAGCAGTGCTGGGTCTGTGCTGTCATTACACCGTCCGAGAAGACCATGTGCACATGGCTCTGGACCTGTCCCAGCAGGGACATGTGTCCAGTCAACAACCCACTGCTTCTGATGACAGGACCCAGTCTGGCTTAGTACCTGATACTGTCCGTAGCACTTCTGCCAGGCACAGGTACCATGTCCATGGCCAGAGACAGCGATCTGTATGACCTGGCAGGTACAGTCTGTGGCTGTACACAAACACCCATATATGGCAGCCACATGGTGGAACTGTGTGCATGCATACACACACGCATAATGCTAACACCTAGGGCTAACTCACACACACACACATTGCAGCAACATTGCCCCATGTTGTACTGTTGTCCCTCACTAACACACACACACACACACACACACACACACACACACACACACACACACACACACACACACACACACACACACACACACACACACACACACACACACACACATGTCAATTGGATGTGTCAATGGCAGACTCTGGCAAACTAAGTACACACCCTGTGCATATGATGAAACTGTGCCACCTCCTGCCATCTGTAACATTGATGCAGGAACAGGCTAGCATGGTGCTGATGCACAGGGTGACTACATAGCACTGTAGTAATATTATCATGTTGTTAACAGTACAGTGTAATGATGTTGTGGGTATATTCAAGCATGCATGATGCATTACCTATGTTTGTCATTGCAGTTTTGTATACACCAGTGTTTATTCCCAAAGGGTACTGTCTGCACATGTGCCACATGGCTGTTGTGTGTACCTGTGCCTGCATGTGTTGGGGTGTGGACAGTACATGTGTGATGTTTGCAGCACTGAGTTGCAGGTGTACATTTGTGAACATGGTTAGCATGGAACATGACATGGTTTGACAGTATGCTGTGGGTGATACGGTTTCCAAATGTCAATGGTCTGCATTCTGGTAGTATACACAGCTTACATAGCCTGACATGCAGTGGTCATTACATGGTGTCTTCTCAACTGATACACAGATGTAGGAACCTGGTGTCAGTTATATTCCTGCAGTACTACGCTATACCAGTAGCCATTCTTACTGAGCCCCACACATCCCTGGGAACAATACTCTTTGGCATATAGCAGTCTCACGTACATGCCATCACACTACAGATATGTCCATCCACGACTGCAAATACATACAGTGGCCTACAATGCATTCTACACATGACACACCTAACCACCACAAGGGTATCTTACGGACAGATACCTGTTGTCCAAGCCATGCTGTATTGCTGTAACACAACTGTGGCATTGGTATCAGCATGTAGTTAACATAGTATTCCAACAGTACCATGTAGGTGGTAGCACCCATCATGTAGAATGGGTAATGGTGTGTACATTTGGACAAGTGTTATCTTGCCTTTCCTGTGATATTCACATTTCCAAAGGTATTCTGCAGTCCCTCAGTGTATCACCTTAGCAAGAAGGTGTCTGCATGCATATCGGTGATGGTTGCCATACACCTACACTGGGTGTCCATCATTCACAGACTTTGCTGTGTTTTAACATGCCTGACATATACTCCAGACATGAACCTTCACCCACATTAATATATCAAAGCTTTCATGGGTGTGTGTCACATAGTTGGCCTAGGGCACAGATCACTGCGGTAGCCTGCATTGTCACCAACATACATGTATGGCCTAAGGTCTGGTAAGCTGAGGCACATGCTGGCAAAGGTAACAACTGTATTCATATGGGGCAGGCTTCACACATAGGAACTATTAAAGGTCACAGGTGCATATCTGTATGTGGCACACACATACCTGATGTGTGCATTGAAATTACTGTTATAATAATATGTCATACACTAATAAAAGCAAAACACACAACACATTGACAAACTGTGTGACAGACGCACACATGGCATTTGTAGGATTCAAACCCCTACCTAACTATGTTATGATACTTGAGAGCAACGCATTAGCGCAGTGCGCTATTTGTATTACTGGATCGTTTCCATTCTCCTGCTGTATTTATAGGGTGCGGACATCATCAGTCTTTCCAAAAAGGAATGTACATCTTTTAGTGTGTTATCCCAGTCTTCAAAAATGCCATTCCTTTCGCAGAGAATTGCATATATACACACCCCCTGCCCCCCCACACACACACAGCATTTGCAGGATTTAAACCTCTACCTAACTATGTTATGATACTTGAGAGAGACGCATTAGCACAGCATGCTATTCACATTACTGGATAATTTCCCTTCTCCTGCTGTATTTATAGGGTGCTGACATCATCAGTCTTTCCAAAGTGGAAGGTACATCTTTAACTATCCCTCAGTATGGTGGATAACAATATCTGTGCATTAACAGATGCCTAGTTCAGGGTCACATATGCACACTGGCACTGCCAGGTTGTGTTCTATAGCATGCTTCATGACCACAGGACTTGTAACACCCAACACAATTAGGGGGTGTATCCATATACATCACAGATACACACACCTCTGGGTTGGTACCACTGCACTAAGCATGACAGGCCATACATATACAGCTACCATTGTGCAAAACTGCCTTTTGGTTTGGTGTGTAGTTCAGACCACCCCCCCCCATACCCAGTAACCACACTTGGCTCTCCTGGGAACAGTGTAGGATATGCAGGTCTTCACACACACCATTATAGTGGTTGACTTCAGGTACACAAATATTGACTGGGGATACTACTCAGGCCCTCAACAACATCACCCTACAGCCACTACAATTTGTGAATCCATGTGCTATGGCACAACCAGTCACCACACCCACAAGGGGGAATACATATTGGACCTGATCATCACCAACATGGGGACTCTATGTTCCACACCAGAGGTAGAACCGTCATTGTTGAGATCAGACCATAAACAACTTTCCCTGGACATCCATATCCCATCCCCACCCTCAGCCAAGGAAATCACTGTAAAGAATTTCTCAAAAGCAGACTTTGCACTTGTGAAGACTGAGGTGGAATACTTCAAAGGCCCCATGCTGAAGGATAATACAGCCCAATCTGAAGAATCCTTTACAAACGCATTGTATGAGCACCTACAGGTATGCATTGATCATGCTATCCCAAATAAAAACATGACTCCTCCAAAACAGGAGAACTGTCTGGTTGACCCCAGCCATATATAAGCTGTACAACAGAAGGAGGAAGCTACTACACAACAGAGCAATATCCCACAGACCCACATAGATAATAACCTCTCCTTTGTTAACCACATTGACAGAGTCATTGCACAGACCTTTATATAGCCCTCCTTATCACATGGGTGTTTGCATGTAGATCATGGGTGTAGATCATGGGAGGTCATTGTGGCCCTCTACTAGTCACTCATCAGGCCCATATTTGACTACAATGCCCCTTTTGGGGTGTACCTTACCCAACACCTGCAGCAACTACAGTGAACACAACAGTACCTCCCCAAGAGGATCATGGGCTACACACAGATGTCCTATGCAGCTCAACTAAAGGATCTCGAGCTCTACTCAGTTGCTTAACGCCTACTCAGAGGTGATCTATGCCTGTGTACGCAGCCATTTCAAACCCAGAAGTAATGGACATGCTCCACCTCATAACATCCAAGACCCTTAGAGCTACACACTCCAGGGACTTAAACCTCAGCACAAAAATAAATAGGACATGCTGCAGGGACAGATTCATTACCCAGAGGCTCCCCTCACTCTGGAATTGAATCCCAATTAAAGTTAGACATAGCCCCTCGCCAACCCTCTTCCAGCGAAATACAGCCGCATGGATGGGAAATTGGAAATTCACCCTGGGATCTCCACTGTGTCCCTGCTTGACAGAGGCACAGCAAACTAGCCTTAAAGGATGCCTTCTGTGACCTACTTTACAGAGGCACAGTAGGCAACTCTACTGGGGAGGTGGACGCCAAATACACACTGCCTAGGCTTATGAATTCCCTAGGGCAGACAGCCTAGTATTGACCTCTGCACCTATGTTTATGTTTGGGATGCATAATATTTGTTGCTGCTACTGTTTGCAGGTCTTTATTGTCATAGCTTTCCCAGTTTCTATGAACAACTTGTGTATCTGCATAACATGTTTGATCATGACAGGGTTCTAGTATATTAATATATGTGTCTGTTGTCATTTAACTGTGTGCACAGGGCAGATTGCTGGATCGTGGGAGGTTCCTGGCTTAACACATACAACTGCCAGATATGTGTGACTGACTGCTATACTCAGACATGGCCTAAGTGTGTGAGCATGCCCAGTTCAGGTTTTCCATGGTTTGTTGCCTGACATATGTTTCATTTATCCAAGTGTGTGAGCATGCCCAGTGTGACCTTTCCATATGTTGTGATCTGGAGTCCACTACATTTCTGGTTGTTTGTGAACATGACCAATATTGACATTTATACAGTGTGTGTTGGAAGTCATGTTGTGTTCTTACTGCCAGACTCCTTTGTGTCATAACTCAACAAGGATTATACTGTGCCTGTAGGGTTTCCATGTGATAGTTTGCAAAGACTTGGCAACATTCTCTCACACTGACTGAACACTTCAATATTGTCATGGTGTAGTGGTTAAGTACTTTCACTATGATGCACAGTATCGTGGGTTTGAGTCCCATCACTGCTTTAAATGTTCATACTGAGCAGACCAGACTGGTTAAGGGCCAGTTGGGCAACTATGAGCATGTTGCATTTTGTTCAGCTATGGCCTACTTAAACCAGGCTTGTCCAAAATTGCTGTGTATTCACCAACTTGGGTGGACATTGTCAAACATTACTCCACATTGACCACAGTTGTACTAGTTGGTGTGTGTGATTCTGTTCATAGGTTCATACTAGGCTACCTGCCCTAGGGCATTTATAATCCTAGCCAGAGTGTGTTTGGCTTTCAACACAGATTTTAAGTGGAGTTTGCCATGACATTTTTCAAGGTTAGTATACTGTGCCTCTGTCTAACAGTGACATAGAAGTGATACCCAGGGTAAACCTACAATCTCCCATCCACTCATCAAGATTCCTCTTGAAGAGAGTCAATGAGGGACTCTGGCTAACCTGGAGTGGGGGTTTACTCAAGAGTGTGGGGAGCCTCTGGGTTATGAATCTGTCACTCCAGCATGTCCTATTTATTTCAGTCCTGAGGTTCAGGTCTCTTGAGCGTGTACCTTGACAGGATTCTGATCTTCCAAGGTGCAGCATGTCCATTGATTCCAGGTTGGACATGGCTTTATACATCAGACACAGATTGCCTCTGGGCAGGCAGTATGCCACTGAGTGGAGCTGCAGTTTCTTTAACCGGGCAGCGAATGGCATGTGTTTGAGCCCTTTAATCCTCCTGGTGAGGTACTTTTGTGGTCTTTCCAGCTGCTGCAAGTGTCAGATAAGGTACATCCCACAAGGGGCATTGTAGTCCATTATGGGCCTGAGGAGGGATGAGTTAAGAGGCACGATGACCTCCCCTGATGTAGATGTGAATACCTTCATGATTAGGTGGGCTATATGAAATGTTTTTCTAAACACTTTGGCCACGTGGTTATCGAATGAGAGATTGCTATCAGCTTGGGTCTCCAGGTCCCTTATCACTTCTTCCATACTTAATGGGTTACCACCTATGTGGTAATTTGTGGGCACTTAGATTTTGACAAAGTGGAGGATTATACACTGTTTTGCGTTTAGCTTGAGGACATGGCTCTGGCACCAGTTGTCTGTTTCTATGATGCCCTTTTGTAGGATGCTTGTGTCAGCCGGAGGGTCGATTATGGTGCCCAGTTTGCAGTCATCTGCAAACTTGTTCACCAACAGTCCTTCTGTGTTGGCCTGTATCTCTGAGAAATATATACCAAACAAGGGAGGTCCCAGGACTGAGCATTGTGAGATGCCACTTGTAGCTGGTTTGGGGACTGACATGGCTCCAGCATTTCTGACCATGTGGGTTCTGTCCTTGAGCCAGTTTGCAACCCATCTAGTGATAGGGGTCTATATTGAAGCTGGTGATCTTATCTATGATGACCAAGTGGGGTACTGTATGGAAGGCTTTTGCGAGGTCCAGGTAGGCTGTGTGGACCACCGTCCCCTCGTCAATGGCCTTGGTGACTGTTTCAAATGACTCAACCAGGTTTAAGAGGCAAGATATGCCCTTAACAAAGCCAAACTGGGTAGGATCCAGTGTCTGTAGGTCCCCAATATGTTTATTTCTGAGGTCCATGATGATCCTTTCCATGGCATTGCAGACCAAGCTAGTCAGGCTTCTGGGGCAATAGTTTGCAGTATCCATTGAGGCACCACCTTTGTGGAGAGGGACCACTGTTGCTGTACACTGCTCTTTGGGTACATATCCTGTGGTAAGGCTGAGATTGAACAGTGGTTTTATGTTTGTGTTCAGTTCTTCTTGGGGTTCATGTTGGACACAGCCCAGGACACAGTCTGGTCCCATTGATGCTGTGTGTTTTGCTTTGGAGAGGCTGGCTGTTACCTGAGCATCTGCAATGTCAGGGAGCCAGCACTCTGCTGGGATAGATATTTGCCCTTTTGGTGGGGAGGGGGGGAGAAGTTTGCACTGAACCTGTCAGCTCAGATGTTGGCAATGTCTGTGGGTTTGGTGTATTGTTTGTCATTTTGGACTACTTCTGAGCATATCTGGGGATTCCCACACAGGTTCCTACCATACGTAAAGAATGCCTTGTGTTTATCCTTGGTGTCCTGTACAATTTTTATCTCAAAGATGGCCTTAGACAATCTTATGTGTGGCTGTAGTTTTTCAATAATACTGATCAGAGATGCCTTCCCTTTTTGGGATTTTGATCTATCATATAGTAGCTTCCTCCTTGTATTGTATGGTTTGTTTATGGCTGGGGTCCACCGGACAGGATGCCTGGCTTTGGAAGATTGGGTCTTGGTTTTATTTGGGATTGCATGATCCATGCATTCCTGAAGGTGTTCATAGAATGCGTTTATAAAGGGTTATGAGGTCTGGGCCATATTTTCCACAGGTACCGGGGCTGTGAAGAATTCCACCATAGTTTTGAGAAGTGTGACATTTGCTTTAGTGAATAATTTTCACTGTGTTTTTCTGGCCATGGGCTGGGATCGGGATGTGAATATCCAGTGAGATTACTCTCTGGTCTGATCTTACCAGTAAGGGATACAATTCTGGTCTTGGGCATAGAGTCCCCATGTTGGTGATGATCAGGTCCAGTATGTTTTCCCCTGTTGTGGGAGTGGTAGCAAGTTGTTCCATAGCATTTTGGTTTAAAATTCTGGGAACCTTTGAGCTAGGGTGTTTGGGCTAGGGTAATGCTCCCAGTCTATGTTTGGGTAGTTGAAGTCGCCCAATATAATGGTGTTTGAGGAGACCTTCATATTTTCATGTGTTCTCCAGTTGGCCAAGTGTAGTTCCTGAGTTTAGGAGGGTGGTCTGTAGCAGGCTATGAACTGGAAGGCGGTTTTAGCCACTGTTACTTGCACATGGATAGTCTCCGATGCTTCATGCTGTGCCACCAACCTGGAGGTGTGGGTATCTTTGAAAAATATTCATACTCACCCTCCTTTTGTAGTTTGTTCCATGTTTTGCAGCTGCAAAGCATGGTATGAGGTGTAATCTGTTAATGCTAGGGTGCTCTTGGGAGCCTTGAACCAGGTTTCTGTTACTGCACAGATATCAACATTCTCCATGCTGAGGAGAGTTTGGAGTGCGTGCATCTTGCAGTTTAGACTTCTGGCATTGAGTAGCATTACTTATGGTTTCTTATCCCTTGTGATACCTATGGAGATGGGTTTGTGTTTTGAGCCTTACCTAAAAAAGGCACTATGGGGGTGACAACAGCCTTTGGCAATATCCAAAAGGCCACAGGTGATAGGTGAAATCCATCCCTAGCGAAGCATCATGTCTTGTCGAGCATGTCATCCCAGGCTGACAGGCATTGTATCCCCTTTCACTGACACCAATACTTAAGCCATTTGATGTAATTGATCATCTTGTCTTCATATTGTGGCCTCATGTTTGGTCAGGGTAGGATGATACTCAAGGTCATCAAGTTGCATATACTACAAGATGGTAAATGCTGTTTAGCACTACCTTACATTGCTTAACACATGGCAATCATGCCTCAGGTGGTGCTGCAGGGCTGCCTAAGTCAGATGCACATACTACACTCCCTATACATGTTTGGAAACAGGAAGTGTCAAGTTAGGCATCCCTTTTACTATATGTACGAATCAGAGAGAGGTATCATTTCCAGGGTTCCTACTGAGCCAGTGTATGTGCTATGTGTTGCCTCTTTGCCAAGGTCAAGGCAAACTGGGAACGCCTCCTTCTGCCTACTGGGACAGGCTCAGGTTGTTCCTCATCGGAGTCACGCTCTGCCTGTGATGGCCTTGGCACTGGTGGCGGGCTGTTTGGCCCAGGCCTATGCTGGTCCTGCTGCAGCTATTTTCGCAGAATCATATTATGTAGCATAGCACATACCATGCCAATTTGGGTACATGTAGTTGGTGAGTATTGCAAGGCTCCACCAGATGTGTCCAGGCACCAGAACCGTGACTTGAGCAACCCAAACACACGGTCGATTACATTTCGTGTTTGTGCGTGTGCCTCATTATGGCATTCCTGTTCAGGTGTGTGTGCATTTCTGATGGGTGTCATCAGCCACGGCTCCAGTGCATAGCCAGCATCCCCCACTAAGTGACCATGTGGGATGTCCCCATTGGCAAACGTCTGGTACAGCTGCGTCAGATGCCAGATATGGGAATCATGGTAGCTTCCAGGGCAACCAGCACACACATTCATTATTATGCCCTGGGCATCACACACGACCTGGCAGTTGATGGAGGGGAAGCCCTTGTGGTTAATGTAGGCCCTACCCCGCTCACCAGCTGGTGCTTTGATGCATATATGCGTGCAGTCTATTGCACCTACTACCTCAGGGTATTCTGCTATTTTGCTGGAAGAGACGCATATTGCTGGACAATACCTCATGGAAATTGGGGAAATATACATGATCACCAACATATGCTGATATGGCATCCAGGAACTGGTGCAGTACACTGAATGCTGACGCCTGTGATATCCCCATCATATCATCAGTTGGTCTCTGAAAGGTACCTGTTGCTAGTATTCTTAGTCCAACACATACCTTGGTTTCCACTGGGATGGGTTCCTCTCTGTTGGTTCTGTGTGTGAGGCGTGGCCTGCACAGTTCAACAATTTGCTGCAGGAGGTCTCTGTCCACTCTAGAGCGCTCCACTATCTCCAGCTCATGTAACCCCTGGTAGGTGACCCTGGGCCTGTACACTCTTCTCCATCTCCTCACTGTGGGTTTTCCAGCAGCATTTGCATTGTCACCACCCTCAGCATGTTGCATATGTCGCCTTATAACAGCAATGGCAGCCCCTAGCATTTTTTGTCTGAGTGTAGCTTTTTCAGTTTTCACTTCTAGTAGCTTACTCCAGTGTTGCAGTGTCTCTTGAGAGAAACAAACTGCACTGTTGTTTGCAATGTTTTAAGTACTGGGCTGGGCTAGTGTTCTGCCTGTGCAATTGCCTGATTCTGATTGTTTGCACCTGCTAGTTCTACTAGTATTCCCTGGTAGCTTCCTACTATTTGTTGTGCTTCCTTTTTCCTTTCTGTTTCCTCAGGGGAGTGACGCGCATACAAGCGGAAACACACTCACAGCAGCTCACATGCACGCACACATGCTTAGACGGACTAAAAGTTGCTTATTCTGGTTAAAATGCGCGCACACCAGCGCAAACACGCTTACAGGTCTTCCAACAGCCTTATACATGCTTACTCCAGCTTAAACGTGCACATTCACACTTTCATGCGTGCACTCTGTCTTACTCGAGTTTACAGGCGTGCACACACACGCATACCCACTCAGCAAGAAACTTTGGTGTTATCCACAGTATACACCTTCCATTTCTTGGCTTTCCCTGGCCTACCTGTTGACACACCTCTTTACATGATGTCTAACTGACAGCTAACACATGCCACTGTGCTCCAATGAGCTTCACTATTTTCATACATACCCCCCTTGTGTTATCACCTATCTCCTACTCTTTTCCTCTCCATATCCTACTCCTACACTCCACTGACTGTGCTCATTTGCTATGTAAAAGTGTGATTCACTATCCTAACACTCATTTACATAGGATTGCCTACTAATGCTTGGTTACATGTCTTAGACTGGGCTTCTCCCCTTAGCAACCCCTGCTAGGTGGCCATGTTGTCTTCAGCCTGCTATTCCCTTACATTGTCACTTAACAATCTTCATAAATTCCACGTTTGTGGCTTTTATTGTCTTATTTTATGATTGTTATAGCACACCCTGTTTGAGCGGCGCTGCTCTACGCTTAAACATCGGAAATCGCCGAAAAAAAAAATTCTTTTTATTTTAATTTTGCATCTGGGAAACTTTCCAATGGCCATATATTTGGCTGTTGGCATGCTTCCTCAACCATATGCAACCTTTATTTGGAGCTGACAAGGCTCCATTGTGCTATTTGCAGAACAGTACTCAGTTGTCAACTGAGTACATTTCTACAGCTAACATGTCTCCTACTCGGACAGGTTTATGCTTCCTGGATCGCAAATTTACCTCATTTGCATGCCTTTCGGCTGCAAGTGAGGTAATTTGCATATCCCAGTCCTGTCCATATAGGAGATGTTTTAGGAGCTCTCTTACACGGCCCTACAGGCTGTTCCTGGATCGCTCGTCGGACATGATGGCTGCATGGAGTCTTACTCTACTCGTAGACTCCGTGAAAGCCATTGTGAATCTGGCCCTTAGTGTCCTAAAAAGATGATAACATATGTTGTTACACCAACATCAAAGACACAAGAATTCAGCATGAAGGTTCTCACTAAAACCCCACACATTAAAAAAAGAAATGCTGTAAAAAGTAGCAAAGCTAATAGATATGCCAGTGAACCCACATGCTAGAATTTGCACATTACACACACACACACACACACACACACACACACACACACACACACACACACACACACACACACACACACAAATACAGACACACACACACAAATACAGACACACACACACACACACACACACACACACACACACACACACACACACACACACACACACACGCACACATGCACACACACACACACACACACACACACACACACACACACACACACACACGCACAAATGCACACATTCACACACACACACACACACACACACACACACACACACACACACACACACACACACACACAAACATACACACACGCACACATATGCGCGCGTGCACCATTATATCCCATTATGTAATGCTCAAGCCAGCAGCGGTTTTAGGTCAGCTGGTGCCCTAGGTAAAAGGGCTGCACAGTGCCTCCCCCCACACCACCCAGGTGCCCCCCCCAACCTGGTCTACCTACACCAAATAAATACTAGAAAAGCGCCCCTGATACAGCGGCGCCCTAGGCGGCTGCCTAGTTGGCCTATGCCTAAGGCCGGCCATGGCTCAAGCAGACAAAAGAGAACTTACAACTATGTATATAATATTAAATCCATTTGCTTCTAAGGCAGTACAACAGGGTAGTATCTACCCTCATTCCTATGCAGCCCTACGTCTGGGATTATAGGAAAGTAAACAGTTGAATCACATAAGCGATTACACAGAACCTCCTTGCCCATGCAACCATTATATGTAGCACTTTACATTTCATACAATCATAAAACCACCTATAAATGTTGCAAAAAGTATAAATAATAACATTACATTTCCATTCATAATGACATTGAACAGTAAAGAATACTCTATTTGAAATAGCTTGCAGAAATTAACATGTTCTGAATTATTAACTGCTGAAAATAAAGTACACCATAGCTGTATCCAATGGGACTCATAAAAGATATTTTTAACATGAAAACACTAACCTTGGTATGTAATGGCCATGCATAAAGTCTGACTAACATTTCCTGCATTAATAAGTATATGTATGTATGCTGGAAAACTATATTATACATTAAGGTAAAAGTAGATAGTTTGTATTGCTACAGTGGTCATTCAGTCAAAGATAATGGAACTTACAAAGTACTTTAATAGTAAGATCAGTTTGTCCTGTGATACCAATAAGCAATCCTATGGCATGCAAGGTTAGACCACTGCTCATCTAAAGATGGCCATGTCTTATTAGGTAAATAAAATAGAAGAGAAAATAGTCTATATCAAGCATAATGTTTTATAAGTGACTGTCAATTTGGATTCAGTAATGAATGCAGAAGTAAATGACAGACAATGGGAACAGGAAATGTTCTTTTTGTGGGGCATTGGTTGACTTTGCAACATATTATTATAGGAGAGTTGGTTCAACCATTGTTCATGTCTGTTGACATAGGAAGGAAAATCACACATTAAATGTTACCTTCCAGTGTCAAATTATAATGGCTGATTCATCTGATAAGGCATTTTTCACTAATTGCCTTGCGTGTTTTAGATCTGGTGAAGATTTTAGTTGCCCAAAGACTCGATGGTGTATTTTGCCTGCCTGCTGTCTTCAATTAATTTGGTTCAGTTGTGTGAGTGCCTACATCCCCTTGCCTTTCAGAAACTGAGTAGTCTGATTAAATATATAGGGACCACCTTGAGTAGTATTCCATAGCCCTAAAAAGTATTCTGTGGATATTTAAGTTTTAAAGCCTTCAGACATTGATTGATAAGCTAGCTGTCCTTCTTTACTGCATTAATTGTAAGAAATGGTTCATATCATAATGGATTTTGTTGCCTAGATAAGACAAATCCAGCTTTTCACAGGCTGTTTTCAACACATTGTTGTTTTGTATAAAGGAAAGAAATGTATCAGTTAAAGGCACTGACTAGCTCCTCTAGGTAATGCTAGTACTAGGATCAATGCACTGTTTCTATGCACAGCTTAATCATATTCTCAGTCCAATGTAGTTAGAATTCAGACCATTAAAAATATTAAGTGATCTTTTTTCCCCTTGAGCTTTTGTGCTTCTGTGATGCATATATTCTCAGATTATTCTGATAGCTGCAATGTTCTTGCTCAACAGTTCTCTCAATTAATGCTTGTTTGAATTCTGGTAAGGATTTTATGGACAATTCCATCTCAGACAGCTGGTTGTCAATATCCATGGTGGCTGCTTCAAGGTAAGATGTGCACTCTGTGGCTTCTATGACCACCTGCTTCATTTCTTGCACCTGAGCTTGTAGTTTACTTTGAAAGCTAAGTAATCCATTAATGAGGAGAGATTATTGATAGAGTTCACCAACTAACATCTGACATAGAAGCTGAACCTCCTTGCCTGCTTTTGGACTGCATTCCTCTTCTTCAGTAATGGAAGGAAGGTTTTCCCAGA